>NW_017306779.1:451671-477660 GCF_000935625.1 Nanorana parkeri | reverse complement strand
ACAGCCGTAGTAATAATCATACTCATAATAATAACAATAATAATAGCATTACTGTGTTTATTATTATTATTGTTGTTTTTTATTATTATTATTATTATTACTACTCTACAACAACCAATCAATTACAAGATTTATATATAGACTGGGTTTAAAAGCGCAGGCTCCGATAAGATGTACCAGAGCTGTCTCCTTTTATACACTTATGTATATTAGGCTCCAACTTATAAGGAGCAGCAACAAGTTGTTTACAATAGCCGCATAACTGTTTGGATATTTCCTTCTATTCTGTATTTCTTTTTCTAAGGGGGGGCTTCAATCTCATTGGTTGCTATGGGTCAACACAATTGTTATTTTAGATGCTTTGATAATTAAGGTCAAATATCAATGATATACTGGGTATCTATAGGTACACAGCATATAGCTAGTACATAAACTGACACATTGGGGTTGATATCTCATCCAGTGACCAATCACAATCCTTATTTTGTGTGAACAGCACCACGTATAGCCCCATTGGGGGAAAAAAAGGATACATTCCCCCCCTCAATGTATCCAGAACCAGAAGATAGTTGTAGGCCAGGAATTGATGTGAAGACTTTGAACAACTAAGCTGTTCTTTAAATGCAATATTTTTTACTAGGGATGCACCGAAATTGATTTTTGAGACCAAAACCGAAAATAAAACATTTGTCAGGCCGAAACCAAAAATGAAGTTTTTCTTTCCAATCTTTAAAAAAAATAAGAAATAATAATTATTTTATTTTTATTCATTTTTCTTTTTTTTTACTTTATTGTTGGGGGCTTTAGGGAAATATCAGTGGTCTAAACAGACTCCTCAAAATTCCCTTTTAAAATAGAAAAAGAGATTGAAGACACAGTTCTCAATCTCTTTTTTCTGCAACCCCTGTTAGAAATGACCAGGAAGCACTTCTATTGAGTGTTCCTGCTCATTCATATATTGTGGATATAGTGTACCTACTATGCCCACAATCATGAATGAATGGGAAGTGATGTAAATCATAGTAACCACATGATGTCCAGTTATTTGCAAACACTCACCGATCAGCTGATTGGTGAGTGTTTGTATACCCGCTCTCCATCCTAAATCGGGTGTCACAGGAGGGGGTGGGCAGTGGGGGAGGAGAGCTCTGCCTCCTTTAACAGATCAGAGCACTCTCCTCCAATCACCACTCTACATCCTGAAACAGGAGGTGGAGCCTAGTGGTGTGGGAGGAGAACTCCCATATCACTCCTGTGACAGATCGCAGCTGTCACCGCTCCGGACCACTCTCCATCCTGGAACGGGAGGCCAAGCCAGGAGGTGAGGGAGAAGAGCTTGGCCTCCTGCAACGATGACAGTGCTATTCATCAGGCACCATGCCTGATGAATAGCACTGTCCAGTTCTGTGAGATTTGATTGCTGTGGAACCAGCTGCCTGATGGCTCTTTCAACTTCGTCCCACAAATGCTCAATTGGATTGAGATCTGGTGATTGTGGGGGCCACCTAAGCAAGGTAAATTCTCCCTCATGTTCTTGAAACCACTCAGATTCCTCACATCACCTTTCAACATCTCGTGGAGTCAATGCCAAGAAGAATCGCTGCAGTATTGAAGGCAAAAGGTGGCCCAACTAAGTACTGACGGGGTGGTCATAACAATCTGGCCACTCAGTGTATGTATGTATGTGTATATATACTGTGTATATATATGTGTATATATATGTGTGTATATATATATCTATATATCTATATATATATCTATATATATATAGATATATATATAGATATATAGATATATATATATTGTGTATATATAAATAAACAAATAAACAGTGTTCAGCATAAATGAGTACATCCCAGCAGATTTGCCAGAAAACCTTTACTTTCCTTTAAGAATCCACATTTTCTATGGGACCCTATACTACAAAATACTCCCACAAATGTGGGTCATTGATATGACCCACATAACAATATTTGTTGCAAAAATAAATACACCCCAAAGAAATTCATAGGAGCAAAGCCAAATTTTAGAAAACAAAATCCTAATTAATGAGAATTCAACTACAGGTGAGTATAATTATTCATTAAACAGGTGTCCAGCAGACAGTTGATTATAAAAAGGTGTTACTTAACAAAGAAAACCCCTTCCCATTTCATGCTGTCAGCAATGGCACCACATGGGAGAGAAATGTCACAAGGCCTGAGAAAGAAAATAATTTCTTTACATAAGAAAGGTGAAGGCTACAAGAAGATCAGCAAAGCTTTACTTATCAGTCAGAATACTGTAGCAAAAGTGCTACAAAAAACATAACATAGATGGAACTGCATCCATCTCACAAAGACGTCCAGGCCATCCACAGAAGTTAACACCTTGACAGGAGCGTCTTCTGATGAGAAGGGTTGAAGAAAATCGCCATGCAAGTTCACTGCAGCTAGCTAAAGAGGTAAAAATCCAAACTGGGGTGATTGTATCCTGTGACACAATATGGCGTACACTGCAGAGGAATGGCATGCATGGGTGTCGTCCACCAAGGAAGCCACTCCTAAAGCCCATGTACAAAAAAGACCGCCTATAATTTGCCAGGGCCCATGCTAAAAAAAGAAGAAGACTACTGGGACTCTGTACTCTGGAGTGATGAGACCAAGATCAATGTTTTTGGAACTGATGGCTTCAAAACTGTATGGCGTCGCAAAGGTGAGAAGCACAAAGAAAAATGCATGGTGCCTACAGTGAAACATGGTGGTGGCAGTGTCCTTCTGTGGGGCTTCATGAGTGTGGCAGGTATCAGGGAGCTGTATTTTATTGATGGTATCATGAATTCACAGATGTACTGCTCTATATTAAGAGAGAAGATGCTACCATCACTCCGTGCCCTTGGTAGTCGTGCACTTTCCAACATGACAATGATCCAAAATACACATCTAAGGCCACTGTTGCATTTCTGAAGAACAGGTTGAAAGTGATTCAGTGGCCAAGTATATCTCCTGATCTGAACCCAATCGAACACCTATAGGGAACTCTGAGAAGACAAATTGAGCATCACTCTCCAACCAGCATCCAGGCTCTAAAAAAGGTCGTTCTTGAAGAATGAAAAAAGATAGATGTTGCAATGTGTCACCAACTTGTTCATTCCATGCCTAGAAGAGTTGGTGCTGTCCTTACAAATCATGGAGGTCACACAAAATACTAGATGTGGTAGTTTTTGTTGTGGGGTGCATTCATTTTTGCTTCACCTAATTTGAGTAAAACTGAAGATTCTGTAATCTAAGTGATATTATTAACCTTACTTTCATGTAATCAGCTAAACAAATGTTCTATAAAACTCGGTTTTGTAAAAATCTTGGACATTCTTGTGTTCACTGAGATACTGATTAAAATCTTACTGTTCAAAGGGGTGTACTCATTTATGTTGAACATATATTTGGGGAGATTTATCAAAACTGGAGCAGACAGAATCTGGAGCAATTGCCCACAGCAACCAATCAGCTTCTCTCTTCAGTTTGTTCCGTTACGATTTGAAAATGAAAAAGTGAAGCTAATTGGTTGCCATGCACAGCTGCTCCAGTTTTGATAAATTCTCTTCAATGTATTAAAACATTGGCTGCTGCCACATCTGCGGATCAGTGTTGCAGTGGATTAGAAACTTGCATTCTGCCAAGGGTATGGTGGGTACAGTATAAAATAAGTGAACTTACTTTTAATGCATTTCAGGGATCAGTCTACCGATCTTTTGTCAGCCCTCCCCCAAGGATAGTAAATATGTATATTGCATTTATATGCTTTGTGTTTGCATTTTTCCACATGCAGTTGAGTTCTCTAAATACAGACTGTACTTTGTATAATCATTAATAATTGTGGGGTGGAGTGGGGGGGGTTGTCCATTTATCAGTGTTTTCACTTAAGATTCACACATTTTTCTAATGGAATCTTATGTGAAAAATGGGTGACCTTATTGCAACTCACATGGTCTACCTTATTGCAACCCACGTTAGTGTTTGACATAACACACATGCAACACAGCAGAACCTAAAGCTGTTATTCCACAAAAGTTATCCTTTATTAGATAGATAAGCTAAGGTTAGCCTTTCTAGGGCCTGTACCTTTAAAATAAAATGTAAGAAAATGGCAGCTCCTATACTTCTATTCTGTCTGGCTACCTTTGAGGCTTCTGTATTCTTTATATTTATTACTACATGTAATGTTGAAAGCATGCTCTGTTTTCCTGTTCCATGTTACTGATGAATTATTAAATTGTCTTGCATGGACATGCAGATTATACAGTAGAGAAGTGTGCAATATCAGACATATTCAGTATGAAGAGTGCTCATTCCCAAATGCAACCCATCAGTAATCCCTGATTTACACGGAAGTAAGCACATTGTAGATTTTGATTGGTTACTCTGGGGAATTAACACTGAATACTTATATCCTTTACACCACCTGTTTATTCAAGAACCTGATCCATTACATTAAATGGAGCTTTTCCATAATTAACCGCTGATGGGTTTGTCTAATAAGGCAATAAGCAAAGTGCAAAAGATTTGTAACCTATTGCAGACAATGACAATTAATCTTTTACTTATCTGACTTTAGCAAACTAGTCTGATAAGTGACTATGGTGACAATAAAGTGTATCTAAACAAAACCTTTTTTTTTAATGGGAAAAGGTTAGCAACTGATACATTTAATGATGTCCTCGCTGGAGTGATTTATCCTCTTTATTTGTCCTGGTGATCACTTTCACCAGGGTTTTAAATGGAGAGGACACTTATTGTGGTGACTAGTGATGAGCCGAACACCCCCGTGTTCGGTTCGTATTCGAACATTCGAACGGCCGAAAAGTTTGAATACGAACTCGAACTCAATGCAAGTGAATGGGGGTCGAACCTTTGAAAATGAATGTCCCCTTTAAGAGGGCTTATACAGGCAGTCCCCGGGTTACGGACAATCCGTACTTACGAACCGGGTACATTTAGGGTACGAACTGGGGTATAGCTGCCGGTACATTTAGGAGAACTGTGGCTGCAGCGGCCTGCAGTGTCCCTCCAAATCCCCGCTGCTCTCCGCGCCTGTGTTGTCAGAGACAGCAGGGACACAGAACGCTGCATGCCTTCACTGCCCCCCGTACCTCCACTGCTGTCCCGGCTTCCGGTCCCCTTGTCCGTCGGCTTTTTCTCCGATCTGGTCCGGCCGCGGCTCCTCTGCCCCGACCCCCTGCCTCCTCTTCATTGCAAGCTGGGAGCCATACCCAGCCTGCTATTGGATATTGTAACATGCAATAGCCAATAGCAAGCTGGCTATTGCACCCGCCCACTGCCTGCTGTCAATCAGCATGGGGGAGCTGATAGAGAACTTTCTCCTTCAGGCCCCTCCTCTGCTGAGCCCTGATTGGGCAAAGTCTTGCACCTGACCTGTGGTCAGGTGCAAGACTTTAACAAATCAGAGCTTCAGCGGGAATTTTGCATTATGGAATGTCCACGGTCGAACAAACCGCAAACATCCCATAAAGTTCGGCGTTCGGCAAGCACTCGAACTGACGATTTTCGATCCGAACTCATGCTCGAATCGAACACTCGGCTCATCCCTAATGGTGACAACTGGCTAAGAGAGGATTTCCCCCATGTTGGAGATATTTCTCCACACTCACTATTGTGTCTATGAGACAGCAAGTGAGGAGAAATGTGCCCAATGGGACAAATATGAAAAAAAACACAGTTTTTACCCTTTTCTACTCTGTGGGAGAACTTCAAGCCGGTGCGCCTTAGAGATGGTTAAATACACTTGAAATGCCTGCATTTTTTAATAGAAATCCAATTCATCACTTTATGGCTAGCTCGAAGCTCTGTGTTAGAAATCGAAAGATTTAGTGCATTAGGCACGCCTTTTACAATCGTCATTAAGCATGCAAAATATACAGTTAGATGTTTTGTTGTGCTCCTCTGCCAGTTTTATTACACATTAAACAGAATGTATATTACAGTTGAAATATGAGATGTTTAAAAAGTATATCCTCATGGAATACCCCCCCCAATCCCCTGCACAATAAGGGTTGAATGCTTGTTTTTTTTTTTGTAATTTGTTTATTAACTGACATATCCGACAGTACAAAGTTATAGCAACGAGCATTGATACATATGTTACAAACAACAACATGTGAACACATTGGGGTCCGGCATTGTACAGAGAAATTCCACTGTCAGTGGCAAACAGATCAAAGACTATACCCCGGCGCGGCCTGCGGCTGATTCGGCTGGTGCCCGAAGTAGTGGAGCAAATCCCGGGGAGGTAACTTTGAGGACGTGCTGCGGGACCGTTTGGGTTGTGACATGAGGGGGAGAGAGCACCGTAAAGTCCGCTGAGACGTCCCGGGAGAAAAGGCTGTGCAGAGCTCCGGCAAGCTGCGGCCTCACTCCTCCATATCCAGACCACGCCCCCTGGTTGAATGCTTGTTAACTCAAGGGGTAGAAGGGTAGAAGGAAAGGTACCTAACCATTTACCTTATTATTCACTCCTCCAGCGTTCAGCACTCTCCTCTTGTCTCTGATGCTCTGGAATAGGTATGAGCCCTTGCCATTCTCATGTACATTGCAGGACCGCGGAAAGCCTACAACTGGTGGAGCGTTAAAGAAAACCAGTTGCACGGTGTGGTGAAAGCCTGTCAGAGCAAGTAATGGTTTAGTATCACAGCTTATTCCTCTACTCCTAGAGCATTTAACCCTTGCAGTGTGGGGGGACCCAACTGGCTATTTTTTTGCTGCTGGTCATAGTGGGACTTTAAGCATGCACTTAGCGAAAGAGCCCTTCAACACATGTATTAATATTTTTTTTAATAACATTTATCTATTGCATTGTGGCGATATCATAATATAGAAATTTGAAACACTGCTCTGTAAACCGGGTTGCTGTAACCAAAATAAATCATATATGCTATGTAAAACTTAAAAATATTCCTCCTTTAATTGTTAATTTTATATGTTCCAATTTTAGACCCCTTTTGAATAAACAGACTGGCTTTAACCAGTTGACATCCGCGGTGTTAAACCCCCTTCCCATCCAGGCCATTTTTCAGTATTCAGCGCTGCGGTACTTTGACTGACATTTATTCCGTCATGCAACGCTGTACTGAAATTGCACACGGTAACAGGTGTTTGCATTGGTCGGGTCATTTCTGGCCGTGCGTGCCCGCTAGGGGGCCCTCGCGAGCAGAAAAAAATGCCGTCTGGCGACGGCAACCCGCCAATGCAGCAGTGCCGTCCGTCCGTTTTTTTACAATGGGCGGATGGCAAGTGGTTAAGAGCTTACTGCTATAAGTGGCTTGCAGTCCATTTATTACTTCCGGCCTTCAACAAGGTAGTGCAAAGGGCAATTACAACATGCAGTAATCCACAGCAGCCAACAGCAGTGGATCACCGAGTTGAATAAAGTAAAATGGAATACAGTTGGTTGCTATGGATTAACACACATTGCTAATACATATTACTCCCACAGTCAGATAGTCAGCATGTAAACTTGAATACTCTTCTGGAAGTTTCCACTCACAAGCTTTGTTGCTATTATTTACCATTTGCTGCACATGCTGTTTAAGGTTTAGCAACCTAGTAGACAGCTAGGGTAACACCATAAATAGAGTTCTATTGTAAATGAAATCTTTCTGTCTGATCTAGAGTACCTTGCATGATGAAAATGGGCTGTGGCATGGTGACTTAGCCCTGTCAGGGTGGGCAGGAGTGAAGCCATCTTGTTATAACAGCAAGAGTGTGGCTCAAAGAAATCTAG
Organism: Nanorana parkeri; assembly: GCF_000935625.1. Classification (NCBI taxonomy): domain Eukaryota; kingdom Metazoa; phylum Chordata; class Amphibia; order Anura; family Dicroglossidae; genus Nanorana; species Nanorana parkeri. The sequence continues at coordinate 469,884 of NW_017306779.1, read as the reverse complement.
TTTAGGATTATGTTACACTTCTTCTATAACCGTTGTCAGAATGGGTGTGACTGAAAGCATCCAGGTCACCTCTTACAGCTGCCAGGTGCTGGGAAGTAAAGAACTGCTTGCTATTTCTGTTCAAGATCTCACATCTGATTTTTACAAAAAACTCAATTTTCACTTAGAAAAGCATTTTGAAATTTACTGTTAATAAAAAAAATGCTTTTCCATTTCAATTTTCAGCTTCTATGATCTTCTAAAATTGCCAGAGAACTCAATGATGCTTCCTTGCACCTATGACAATATGAGGACAGTCTGTATATTGTGTACAGAAGACCCTCAGGAGTTTCATTCCTGCTTGTTAGGTTGGCTCACTGCTTGTTTTGAAAGCCTGCACACAACCTGAGATGAATTAAAGGCAATAGCTGCGTTTATGGTAATATACTTTTGGTAAGACTCATGCACGTCTAAAGGAATGCAGCTGCTGCTTCTTTGGTATTACAAAACTGAGACTGATAATTAAGGCAGATCTATTTTTCAGTTATGTTACGAAATGAAAACAATAAGAGTTACATCAACTTCTTCAGAACAGAGAAATTTAATATTGTGCGGTAAAGTGATAAAGTCCTTGCAATGTAAATAGCTCACCTAGAAGTGATAGTTTTATTTTTAGCAAGATGTGTGTCAGGATCCAGAGCACCCCCAGGTGGCGCTGGAGCCGGGTCCTGCAGTTCCTGTGCTCGCCTGCGGGTGTCTCCAGCAGCCAGGAACTGTAAGGAACCTGTAGCTCCGGTACTCACCTGCGGGTTTGCCCCAGCTGTGACTGATCATCCCATCACCTGGTGCTTCCTGGGAGGGTATTTAGGCCCTCCCTGCAGTCAGGAACCTGGGTCAGTATTGTGTTGCTAAACCTGACTGATGCCCATGTCCTGAACCTTGCTGCCTATCTGAAAACCTGTCACCGACCCGGCTTGCACCTGACCACTCTTCATCAATCCTGTTCCTGTAACGCGCTGCCCTCCTGTTAACGACTCGGCTTGTACCTGACCACTCTTCTGGTATCCCGAGGCCTGCTGTACATCTGCAGGCCTGTTACCCCTCTTTGTTGGGTTTGTAGTTTTGTTGATGTGGAACCAATAAACTGTGCATATAACCCTATCCTGTGTGGGCATATTAATTTGGTCATCCTGTGTGGGTACCTGCATGTGGTGTGAGAACACCTGTGCATGGTACCCTGACAATGTGTAACTGGCAGATTTTGTTGATATGTGTGTTCTCCCTGTTGAGATTTTTACTATTTTATGGATGCCAGATAAAATGCAAGTGAGGAAAAATGCCCCAAAACAGGGACACAGACTGCAGGTAAAAAAAAAAGTTATAGTAGACTAGAGTGGAATGGGTTTGGACTCCCTCAGGTTTTGATTTTTTTTGATTTCTTCACTTCCTGTCCAGGTGCCAGGTGTCAGTCAGAAGAGGAAGTATAGAAAAATACAAGACGTTAAAAAATGTAAAAAGGGTCAATCCAAATAAGCAGAGGGTTTATACTCACCATTCCAACCACCCGATCTTCTCTCTGTTTAAGAGTCGCAGCCTCTGGCAGAACCTTCACAATCAACAATTCTGCGTGTTGGATGCTTAAGTCCCCTTTCATGCACTGTGGTCCCATTAACTGACATAGGCATTGGCGGGGGAAACCACAGCACCGCTCTGCAAGAAAGCAAGTATTGGAGAGAGTGGGCAGCGGGGATGATGACTATAAACCCTCATCTTTTCCAGGTTTTACTTTTTTTTACATTTTTAACAGAGTCACTTTAGGAAACAAGGCATTAAAGTGTATGACAGGACAGAAAAGAAAAAATACATGCAGTACATCTCTGCAAAACATGCACATTTCCCCATAATTTTTCCTTTTAAAGCTTCATTAATCAGACTAACAAACACACCATACCCATTATAGATGTAGAATGACAATTCTATTTTATGTGTGCTGTCTGTTGATATTTTCCAAGATAACTTGCTTAAGTATAACCTAAAATGTTTGTCAGGGTTAAATAAAAACTATTTTCAGGACATCTCAACAATACATGCACATTTCCCCATGTTTTATCCCTTAAAATCCCTGCAAATACCTGTTGATCTACTAGAAATGCACTCAGCGCATGAGTCCTGTTTTCGTCGGACAACACACAGCATTTTTGTCAACAGAGTGATGTCAGCTCTGCCAAATTTTCTTATGCAAAACTACTCAAACCTTCCCCTATCCTATTACCCATAACATGAAGACGTATCATTCTGTCCTAACATAAGCTAATTAAACTCCTTGAGTTAACACAGAAGGTATGCAAAGGACACAGGATAGCTCTGAATTTCTGACATGATCAACCAGTGTTTTTTGCACTTATCAGCTATTACACAAAACGTTAAGTTGTCTATTTAACAACCAAAAGGTAGCAAATTTAAAAAAAGTTGATGGTTTAACACATTAAGTGTTAAAATAAACTTTTCTTTAGAGTAACTTCAAGGCTAGCAAAGCTTCTCCATCTGGAAATGCTAGTGACCTTATTGTGATGCTAAGCATCTTGCTTTGATATTTTACATAATTAATTAGAGTGACACTAACCTTATGAGTTAAATCCTAAAAATGTAATTAAGTACTTTAACTATTATCAAAAATGTATCTTATTTGTGTATCTCTCAGCTGTAAATCCTTAAATCATCTCTGAATTTGTGCTGACACTGTCCTGCATTCTGGTGGGTGTCTACTTTTGTTCTCCATGGTCCCTGTGTGTGTTGTAAAGTAACCACCGCACCAAGCTCACTCCTGTGATGGTTTTCAGGTTCAGTTTGCCAATTTGTATTGAAATTATAGTCTATCACGGGAGCGAGCTTGGAGCGGTGGCTACTTTACAACACACACAGGGACAATGGGAAACAAAAGTTGCCACCCTCCAGAAGGAAGGACAGTGTCAGCACCAATTCAGAGATTATTTGAGGATCTACAGCTGAGTGATACACAAATAAGGTACAGTTTTGTTAATTGTTAGGGCACTTGAATGCATTTGCAATATTTAACTCCTGAGTATAGTGTCACTTTAAGTATGCAGATAAGGCCATCTGACTTTCTTGATATGCCTACTTGCTCTTGATCAGTGGCTAAGAACGTAATGAAGCCAGTCGGCCGGCATAACTGCCAAGCATCTATTTAAGGTCAATTCCAGCTCTTTAATCCAAGGAAAGTGGCAGACCGCATCAAAATTTTTTTTTTTTCTATGGACTGATAGTGTGGAAGAGTCCTTCTTTTGGTGCCTATGTTTCCTGCTGATGATATAGACACTGACCATTGGCTGCGAGAAGTGTCCACAACAGTGCTTTTACAGGGTCCTGAAGTCTTCCATTCACCAATTTTAGCTGTGCCCATGTCACTTCCTGCTGTTATAGACTCTGACTATTAGCTGTCTGGGCTCTCACAGAGTGCTGATGTCTTCCAGCAGCAACGTAAACTTGGCCCATGACACTTCCTACTGATACAGATACTGACTATTGGCTGGCAGAAGTGCCAACAACAGGGCTATTAAAGGGCACTGTAGTCCTCCAGCAGCAATGTCATAAGACCAGTCAGTGGACTCAGAGTGCAGCTGGCCTGGAGTACACTGCCCTGCTGCACTGGAAGAGACAACAGCGGCCTTAGGTAAGTAAAAGAAGGTTGTAGAATGATTTATTGTCTGCCATTGGCTAACTGTTTGTGTGTGTGTGTGTGTAGGAGGGAGGGGAGGGAGAGGGGGTAGAGGGTGATGATGGATGAGGCAAGGGGATGGTTAAGCTTTAGGTGATGCTTTGAGATTAGGGAAAATGTAATACATAGCACCAAACAGAGAAACTTGAACTAAAAACTACTAGCAGTAAGCTGTCCGTGCCAAGACCATATGAGAATAGAGGCTGTGACAACCCCATATAGCCATACAAACAGAAGACAGATTTTCCAGTTAGTATCCAGATTAATGTGACTTGTTAAGTAAATGTAATTTTGTTTGACTTATTGTTACCCAAAACCAAACTTTTAGTCTTGGACAGTGTTAGTCTTGAATACATAAAGCATTCTTCAAACCAATCCATGTCACCAGAGGTCAGGGATTGAGCAATGGGGAAAACTGCCATACAGTCATTTGAGGTCTCTGGCTCTCTTGACAGCTAAGCACACTGTCTATACCCATCAGTAATGCTTTTGGTTGTCAAGCTAGTCAGAAATTTCAAAACATTTTAAACAGTAGTGGAAAAGCATCAGTGAAATGACAAATAGCTCATCGGCAAACCAAGCCAGTGTGTCATATCTCCTGGGCAAAACAGCAATATAATACCATGGGTGAATAATAAGGAAACACACTGAGCAGAAAATGTCTGATGTAATGAATCTGATCAGCTTGTTTCCTATGAGCTTATAAAGAAAATGCTGAATTGGCAGAATTTGAATAACATTGGATTTTAAATGATTTTAAAAGAGAACATTATGCCTATATTAATTAATGATACAATTGTTTTTAATTATTAAGGTGTATGTGTAGGCAAAAAAATTATAATAAAGAAAACATTTGCAGTACATATCTGCAATATATGTACATATCCCTATATATTGTCCCTACTTGAAATACTTGCAACCCTATTCACTCTTTACCTAGTTTAATGGTCCCACACTGCTTGAATTTCAGCTGATTCCTACTGAATAGCTTGAAATTCGAGCTGTGGGTGAACCTGTCGGTAACCCAACCCCCCTCCCCTTCTTTCCTGCTTGACAAAAGTCTGTTTTTTTAATAGACCTTTGTCAAATAAACCATTTCTAAAACATTTGCCCGAACAGTGCCTTCATCCAATGAGATGCATGCATTGTTTGGGTATTCAGCAGCCACTGCTCCAAGACAATGTGCTGGATTTAATAGCTTGCAGTGACCACTACTGCTACTGTTTTGTTAACTGCGTTATCTTAGGCACTGCATAACAGTATCAGATAACACATTCCCGTAGCTGCCTACTTTCCTCTTAACTACGAGACTCTATCATTTAATATTGCTATAAACAAATGTTTTTATAACTATCTGGTGCTAAACCAAATGTACTTTTACTTTATCTTTATTTTTATTTTTCACATAGTACTGCATCTGTGCTGCTGGGCTCCATAGCAGCTGAACAATCTATAGGTAGACCATTGTTTCGTACATTGTAGGGAACTTGCTTTTGAAAAAGGGAATATGATTGTTTGTTATGAGCAGTACCTCAATAATTAGACAAAGGAGAAACTAAAAGAAGAGTAAAGGAAAAAAGGGAAATTAACAGCAAGGTTAAAGGAATGAAGACCAAAAACTAGAAAATAAAAGAATACTAAAGAAAACATGAACATGAAAGAAAAAGAAAGAGAAAGAAGGTGATAGATATAAAAAGAAATTGCAGGCAAGCAAAAGAAAAAAAGAAAAGAAACAGGGAAGAAAGGGAAGTCAAAGAAGAGGACTGATTACCACATTCTTCAGAGGAAAAGCCTCTACAACTGCCACTCTATGGGGTCTATTCACGAAGCAGCCGAAGGATCTAGCCGCAGCTTCGGCCGATCCTTTGGCTAGCTTCGGCCCCAGGACCCCTTCGGTTCAGTAGAACCGAAGGGCTGCTGTATGGGCTATTCACAATAGCCCATACAGCTTTCCTCTCCTGGCCGCCCAGGAGAGAAACACTGCTTTTTCTTTTTTTTTCTTTGTTCTGACACGTAGCCGTGTCAGAATAAAAAAAAATGTTTTTGCCCATTGGAATGCATTGCTAGATTCCTATGGGCTATTGCAAATTGCAATAGCCCATAGTAAACTAGCATTGCACCCATCCTCCAGATGTTGGATCGGCTGAGTCGAACTCCTCCTGCACTTCGGGTCGGCCGAACATGCTGGGCATGTTTGGCCGACCCGAAGCCACGCGATGTACGGCTAATTTCACCCGATATACGGCTGAAATCAGCCGTACCAGCCTGAAGTGAATAGCCGAACAGCATTCGGCTCACTTCACTTCAGGTCGGTCTTTCACTCGGCTGCCTACGGCAGCTTAGTGAATAGACCCCAATGTCTTTCTCCTTTGAATTCACAGATCTTTCTTAGCTTTAGAGCACCCAAATGTGGCCTCTCCTCAATCTTATTCCTAACACACTGAAGTGAAACTAGCTCCCCTCAACACAAAGGGAATCAGCCTTCCAGAAAAAAGGCCCCAAGTCCTTAACGCGCTCTATAATATTATATATAGCTTTCTTGCAAGAAACCAATTAGTGAGTCCATGCCCATACTGTCTAACCATGGATTCCAAATGGTGTACCACATGGCCAGCCAAACATCTAAAATGAAAGGGGTCTTGATCCTCTTTTCTAAAAATGCCAGCTTCACTCTGATTGGGAAATTGGTGGATAGTGCAGGTCGGTATCTATTTCTGAAGGGATCAGTGGATGGCAGACTGGTTCATCAAATGTGTACTGCCCTAGCTTCCTATCTACATAAAGTAAGTTAAAAACTGACAACTCAAAACAGGTATTTTAAAGATGGGTGCCTTGCCAAGAGTACTATATATTCTCTAAACTATTCCCAAAGGCCTTTTCAAGCCTTCTTTGCCTCAATATGAGGACTGAATTTGTTTGGAAAAATGTAGCTCCAAGAATCAGCTTGTCCCACTTGACCCTACAAAAACTCAAAGGGGGATAGGCCTCCCTGACATAAAAAATACTTATGGGCTTGTGAACTAGGAAGATGTGGACTAGAAAATACAGGGTCCTCTGAAAGACTGTAGAGCAGGCCTTTGTTAACCATCTGTTTTGACTCCCTGACATGGACCAACTTATGGCCCTCATAGACCTCCTTTTATGACCACCCTGTAATAAGCACGACTCTGTCTAGCTTCCATACCTCTTGTAAAACATTATCCCTCTCCACAATACCTGACCTTTTGAACCCTGTATGAAAGAATCTGGACTTTTTGATGTCCTGACATTTTTTAATGAAGTTTTAGTCAAATAGTAAGGATGCACCGATACCACTTTTTTAAGGCCGAGTTTGAGTACCGATACTTTTTTCCAAGTACTCGCCGATACCAATTACCGATACTTTTTCTTAAAGGGACAGGTCACATTTTTTCTAAAGCAATACAAAATCATAATTTTAGGTCAGTTTCTTAATATTATGAAGAACATGATTACAGCAAAGGGGGCTCTCTATGCAGTGGCGGCACCAGGCTGTGACTAGGCTGTGACATCTGCTCTATTCTGACCTCTTCTCCCGCTGATTGGCCGATTGGATGATGACAGGCTTCCTCACCAGTCACTCCTGACTGGTGAGGAAGCCTGTCAATCATTCAATCGGCCAATCAGTGGGAGAAGACGTCAGAATGGAGCAGATGACAGAGGAGGTCGCGGCCATCTTGCTTAATTGAAGACGCGATGGAGGTCCTGTGTGCGGCGGATTCGGGTCCCTGAAGATGGCGGACGCGGCACAGGTACTCGCTTTATGTATTGGAGTATTTGCACGAGTACGAGTACTCATGCAAATACTCGGTATCGCGGCCGATACCGATGCTTGTATCGGTATCGGTGCATCCCTATATAGCAACTTGGTGGCATTGACATGCCAATTCTTCCAAAATGGATCATTTCATGGTATATCCATCCTTTCAGTGTGTATCAGTGTGTATATCCATCCTTTCAGTGTGTATCTATTGGGGACCTAGAGTCTCCAATAGATGATGACAGCTGGGAACAATCCTGGGCAAATACGAAATCTAGCTCGCGCTGTGTAAGCATGTTGGAAACTAACTACAAAGTCCTCTTGCGCTGGTACAGGGTACCTGCCAGAGTGGCTATCTACAATCCGCATTGCTCCCTCAACTGCTTTCAGGGATGCCCAGAACTAGGCACCTTCTTCCACATCTGGTGGAGCTGTCCGCATGCTTCGGCCTTCTGGGACGAAGTGTTTGCCCTCCTGTCGTCACTATTCTCGGAACCCCTGACCAAAAGTCCATTTTTCGCATTGCTTAATTTGTCGCCTGAAGGACTCCGACCGTAAACATTTTAACCTCTTCATGCAGGTGTGTACTTCGCTAAGAGAGAAATCGCTAAGAATTGGCTTACCAAATCCCTTAGTATCCATAGTGTAGTCAACCACGTCAATTGGGTTATGGCGCATGAGAAAAGGACAGCACAGCTCAATAATCATATGCACAAATATGAAACCACCTGGTCTCCCTGGATCGACATGTACTTCCCCTCCTCTGCCCTACGCCGGCTCTGCTCACTGTAACTTACCTTACAGAACCTTTGTGATGTTATATGCCTCCGCGCAATCCGAGTCTTACCTCTCTCTTCTTTCTCTTCCTCTGCTCTCCTTGCCTGCCCCCTCTCACCTCCCTATACCCTCCTCCCCCCTGTTGTGTTGTATGTTAGTTTTGTCAGGTACCAACATCTGGCCCACACCTATGCTAGCGCAGAATACGGTCACTAGGTGGCACTCGGTTGTGGCACCTCCTAGATTACAATTTTTTGTGGCTCTACGGAACCTGCTGAGGTGGTGGCCCAGATGTTCATATCACCAGACACGTCACTTTATAAATGATAGCCGGTCCTCTTATGAGATGGTAACACTACAGGACTGTAGTGTGCCAACACCAGCGTGTAGAGAGGTGTGGCTAAATTATGATGTCTGAGATATTTATGTGACTGTTGTTCCTGTGTAGTCGAGGACTGTTCACATTGCTGTACCAGGACTGCATTATTTTTGCGCGGACATACTGCCTCCAGTTATGCCTATGTGCCAAATGCATATACTTATGTAACTTCAGAAATGGTGCCAAATGTTGTCTTGTAAGTTATGATTGTAAATGTCTGTTTGTTTTATTCTTTTACAAATGCAAACAAAAATGTAAAAATTTACTTGGTAAAATGCAATAGCAGGCTGGCTATTGCACCCGCCCACTGCCTGCTGTCAATCAGCACGGGAGGACCTGATAGAGAACTTTTTCCTTCAGGCCCCTCCTCTGCTGATTGACAGCAGGCAGTAGGCAGATGCAATAGCCAGCATGCTATTGGCTATTGCAATTTGAAATATCCAATAGCAGGCTTGCTATTGCTCCCAGCATTAAAGTAAACAAATAAAAAAAAGTTTAAAAAAATTAAATTAAAAAGACAAAAACATTTTTTTAAAGGTAAATAAATAACAATTAAAAATGCAAACAAATAAAAATAAATAAAGTTTATAAAATAACATTAAATAGAAAAAACGTTTTTGGTGTCATTTTGAATAAACATTTTTTAAAATTATATTATAATCTGCTGAACAAGACAGCAAAACAAACGCGACCCTTCTCTATGCTATTCAAAACTCAAAAAAGTGTTTTTGGAGTTCCGACTTACATACAAATTCAACTTAAGTACACACCTACAGTCCCTATCTTGTATGTAACCCGGGGACTGCCTGTACATGTTTGCAAACATGTATATATATATATAGGGTCCTGAACCTTAGAAACTCTATACCCTTACTCCCTTGCTATCCGATTTACTAGCTTTCTTAATTTGTGTTAATGAGATCCTTGTTCTCTTTCTTTTTGTATTGCTGTTAATATACATGGATATCTTGTACAAATGCATTGTTTTATTGAGCAGTTGTCAGCTGATGTACAATTCAAAAAACGTCTATGCAGAAAAAAAAGAGAAATTAAAACTCATTTAAATGTTTAGATTTAAATCAGCTAAATACATGTCAGGTGTATCAAAACCAAGGGTATGATGATTCTTTAGCAGGCAGCCATAGCTTAAGGAGAAGCAGTAGTCTCTATACAGAGGTTCAATATGCTCCCTGCTGTGTCAGACCTATAGATCTGTAATCAACAAAGCTCATGCTCCCTGCTGACCCAGCATGGGGTATGTTTGACATCTGAAGAGAGAGACTGTTGCTTCAACCCAGAGCAAGGGTCCTTCTCTGCAGAATTCTGGCGAAGAAATGCTTTTCTACTCCTGCTGTGGCTGCTTTCTAAAGAAAATGAACTGTAAGACTTTGTACAGCTTTTGTTTTGATGTGTCTGGACTGAATTTAGATGATTAAAACTCAAAGTTTAGTTGGGATTTAAAGAAGGTGAGAGAAGGTGAAATACAGTAAGTAAAATAAAATAAAAGTAGTGGAGAGGAATAAAGGCAACAAGCAATTGTTCATTGTTGACATATACTAAGGAAAAGTAGAATGACCTTTAAAGTTTCTTACAGACCAGTCAGAAATTGTTGGGTAGAAGAGTAGCATCCACAAGATGGCACGATATAGAAGGCATCATAAAATTAGCTTTTTGTGAAAGTAAACACAATAACATCAAGCTGTAATGCAAAATAAATCTCATTACAGCATTTATTTGCCAATTAGCAGAGGAGATGTTCATTACATATAGCAAGCATGCTAATCCGATAAAATATTTGTGGCAAGAGCACATTGATTATGTGTTCATCAGATAACCAAAACATTGTTGGTAGCGACGTTAGATTAGACATTGAAATGCATTGCAGAAACAAAGTAATGAAGCGGGCGTAAAAACATCTGCTGCATCTGTAGAAAGTGGTGCAATCATTCTTTATTTAATTAGTTCGACAGAACAGTTCTAATTTTAAAAACCATTATAGTAATTTAATTAATTTGTCATAGCACAGAATGGAAAACACTTTATATACATAAATAGATGCTGGAATTAATAAAGTGTGTACCATAGACAAACCACTATTTATAAAATATTTATTTTTTATTGCTGAATAATATATTCTCCAATATTGATTTCTTTCCTGAACAATAAAAGACAATCTTTTCATCCTTTGCATATCTCTTAATCACAAGCTATTTTATTTGGTGAATTCTAAAACAAGTCTGGGCAACTTGTGGCCTACTAGTTATAGAAGAACTACAGGTTTCAGCATACTGTGCTAGCCAGTGTCAATGTATAGTCCTCCAGGAGAAGAGTATGGCCAGCTAACCAATTACATGATGGTAATTTTAGAACCTGTCAGTGATAGACAAAGGAATCAGAAGGCTCTTGTACACAGGACCACCCTCAATGGTCATAATGGTTGCTTTATAACTCAAAGCCCAACCCTTATTAGCATGGTTCCTCTTTCCCCTTTTATAAAATATTGTGTCCCGTTGTCTTCCTCTAAGGGAAGCTAAGTTGGATTTTTTTGCCCTTTGGGGTCTTTGAGCAGTAGAACAGGCAGAAAATACAATTGGGTTGATTTACTAAAGGTAAATAGCCTGTACATTTTGCAGGGGAATTTGCACTTTGCAGGGGAAGTTTCCCTTAGCTTGATAATTGTGAATTGATTTTATTTTGCAAAGAAAATTAAATCATTTGCAAGGAAAAATAACTGTATTTTGCTAGCACATGATTGGGTGATGGAAGTCAGCAGAGCTTCACTCCACCCCTTTTATTGCACTAAAGGGAAACTTCCCCTGCAAAGTGCAAATTTGCTTGCAATGTGAACAGCCTGTTTGCCTTTAGTGAATCAACCACAGTATGTCTAGTTTGAGCATACGTTGCAAATACAAGCTCTCAATTGAGATAATTATGGTTTCAACATTTTGCTTAAATGCATACGGCATCATTTTAAATAACATTCCAGCACAACAGATGCTTTTATACCAATCTGAAAATATAATCCTATACTCTGTACCACTCTATAATCAACATACTCCAGGCCCCCAATCCAGGCACTGGTATTGCTCTTACATGGTGCTTGTGAGCCCCATAGTATGTAGTCTTACAAGGCTATATGTTTCCTTTTGATAGGTATGGCAGGCAGTAGGGATCAGAAGCTCCTTAAAAAAAGGTGTTGGATCACATTCTCTAGTTAAATGCAGCATTTGGCAGTTTCTTGACAGATTGGGCTGCAGATTTTATAAGTTAAATGAGACTTACAGGGTTATTCACAAAAGGGTGAAGAGTTTGGAGGAGGCAGGAGAAGTGAACAATCTAGGACAACATAGCTGAACTGGAAAGTGAGCTGAATTGGAGAATTTTTCAAAAGCAGCTATTTTGTCCTAGATTGTTCACTTCTCCTGACTTCTCCACATTTTTCACCCTTTTGTGAATAACCCTGTAAGAATTGACTGACTTTACAATCACTCTCTCAGATTAAAAGATCTGTTTTTTTTGGGGTATGGAAAACATGTGACACTCTCCTGCCTCCTACAATGCATTGCTTCCCATGGAATCTGGGGGACCCTGGCCAGCTTATGCAATTTAAGCCTTATATGTTATTTTGGGACACTCTCAAAAAGGGTCTGTGGGGTATGAAACAGGTAATTAAATTCTGGTGACACTATCGCCTTTAAAACAAACATTTGTTTTATTGGAAATAAAATGGCCAAAGTAATACAGTAGGTTTACTTTCAGTGCATGCTGTGTTTAATGCTCTCCAATCAATGGCTAATCTACAAACTACTATATTTACAGCCCTAAATACATGTAGTATCCTTTATCTCTTTATACTCCCACATGTTATAATTTGTGATTGATGTTTTCAGTGTTCTGTACTGGCATAGCGGAGTAACAGCCATACACCTCAACATCTCAGCATACGTTCCCTAACACAAGCTTGTAGTGCAGAAAAAAGGGGGATTGTGTCTGACCAGATCTGTTACTGAGTGCCAATAACTGAGATCAGTGGGTCTCCCTCTGGTGCCTAATGGATTGAACAATCATATTTGGGCACCTTACAAAACTGCTGTAGCAGGAAAGTGAAGATACGACTATGCAAATGGAGGTTGTTAGCACAATCTTTAACAGACTAAATATCAGTGTGTGTGATTTTATTTGGGCTTTAATTCAATACAGTAGCTAAAAAACTATAATATTGAGTAAGTAAATTGCAAAAGTCACATTAAAATTACTTTTATGTAGACATTACAATAACAACTTAAAATATGTATTTCATGGCAATAGGATTAATTGCATAAAACAGATGAAGCTGGGATTTGGTGCTCAACAGCCTAAGGACCATTTTTAACTGTACAGTTGCAAGAGTGTTGAAGAATGTCTTATAGTTTCCCAGCAGCTGAAGACCTGCTGTTACTTATGAATGATTATAAGGACTTCTTTAGTAACAAAGAAATCTTAGATTGTTTCTACATATTGTAAAGAGTTATGGGCTTAACCTCTTTTGACAAAACAGTATTGCTAGGTTTCATAGGTGACTTTCCCTCCTGATGCCAAGTAAAACAAATCACAGTTGGATATTTTGTTTTGTACTAAAATAATTCTAATTAATTCTAAATGCAATAAATTGCTGACATTGAGAAAAATTGTAAAATACGACAGTGGAAATTGAGCTGCCACTCGTGGTGAGGAATTGAATAAGCATCCCTAGAATATATTAGGGAATCAGATTACAATGGAAGAAATGGATTCAGCAGCGGCCCTCGGAGGTATAGAAAAAATAATAAGAAGAGGAAACCAGAACAAAAATATATTGATAAACTGAGCTAAGGAAGAGACATTTGGGAAATCATGTGAACGGAGGAATTGGGTCCAAAATATATCTGGTTATTACATGTGATAAATGTTCCCACTTGTGTTACCTCTGGCACTGGATGTGAGATTAAATCTATGCATAGCATTAATGATCATCATATCTAGTGGGTATACACTAAAGACCTGCAACCTTTCATTTGTAGATTTATTTAAAAAGCTTTTGCCCTTGAGTCGAAGAGAGGATGTGTTTTGGATTTAAAAGACTTCATAGTGTTAGGCTGAGTTGTTATAACGCAGCACTGTTATGTCACTCTATCATTGTATATGTCCAGGATCAGTCATTGACTGCTAAGGGTTCTTTCAATTCCTCAACATTCTATCTAAGGAAGACAACTTAATAATGATAGGTTTGGAAAGGGTGATTCCTCAATGCTACTTATAGCCAGAAGACAAATGAAATTTAATAAAATTTGTCCAGCATTTTTTTTTTTCCTTGAAACCAATTTAGAATTGTTTATACCTACATCTTGATCTAAATGTCTTGCCTGATGCTCAGTATCTGTTCAAAGGGGACACAACATATTTGACAGATAATTGAGAATGGTCTGGTGAGCTTCAAGACCATGATTGGGACATGCGGGAGTGGACATGTTAAAGTACACAGAGTCAACATACAATCATGTATGCCCCTATTGCTGTTCAAGCTGTTAAAATTATATTACAGTCAAACATAAAAGTTGTGCCTTTTATCTGAATCAGGGCCCCAGTGTAACTGCTAAATGGCTGTAATTTTCCTGCCTGCAGAAAGAATCCCTAAAATTGCCAGTATCCGTACTTTCAGAATGGCCAAAAATGCCGGGCATATTTTATAGGAAATATGGTGCATGATACTTATCCCATAATTATGTAACAAGAGACAGGCCCCAAATTAAAGCACAGTAAGCAGACTAAAAAGTCTGAGGATTATATTAAACTCAAAGGGAAATTTGAATGGACTTCCTGACTTAAAGGCTCTATCCACCAAAAAGTGGTGTTTTAGTTATTGCTTGAGCATGCAATGCATCCCCACTAGGTGGCTATATCTCCAGAGCCCTCCAGAGACAAGATCTTCTTGGCACTGTTTCTGGTTGCATTAGTACATTTCTTAGGCTCTTATACATTTGCAACGATGTATAGGTATTCCCATTTATTTTTTTAATTTGCCTTATTATATCATAAGTTTAAATTAGACATGCAGACGTGCTGGTGCCTGGTGCAAGTACCTTGAGGGACATGAGCTGGAACAGCATAACACAATGTAGTAATATCTGTTTATATATGTTTGTGCTTGAATAAAGCCCCAGGGTAAACCTTACAGTATTGGAACAGTGGTCAACACTCCATCAAGTTTTAGGGGACTGGGGGATGACTAAAATCTGTGCTTCCACTGTCTCTGCTCAGCTTGCTTGGGGAACTTAAGGAAGGGAAGAAATTCAGGGGAAAAAATTATATTTGACCCAAATGACTATGAACTAGACCAGTGGCGGAACTACTGCCGGTGCAGCTGCTGCAGGAGCACCGGGGCCGCAGCCTGGGGGGCCCAGCACAGTTGCCGGCCCACGGATCGGTATCTAAGCTGCACACGGCGCGCCGTTTTAAATAGTTACCGACACGCTCTGTATGCATATTCTAACAGCCTGAGAGACGGGAGTCTGCGCTTGTCGGTCGTTCCAGGGATCAGGTGAGTATTAAAGGGTTATTAAACCCTCCGGCTTTTTTGCATATATATAAGGCTAGTAGGCAGTAGATATATGCACAAAGTTTAAAAAAAAAAAAAAAACGCTTTAACAGCGGTTTAAACTTACCCCGTCTTCGCCGCACGCTCCTGTCCGAAAATCCAAAACTGCATGCGCAGTTCAGATTTTCGGCCGGGAGATGAGGAGAGACGCAAGGTAAGTATATGGACCCGTGCACCCGCATGCAGACACCGTGGGGCAGGACGTGCCAGCTAGGACAGAGGAGTCAGCGCTGAATCAGACACCCGCCGCACCGCTGGAGGGACAGATGAAAACATCAGGAAAGAAGAAGATCAGATTTAGAGACATCAGTTAAGGTAAGTGCTGACATTAACATTGGGGGAGGGATAAAAAAAATTGACTTTAATGTCACTTTAACCACTTCCGGGCCGCAGTACGTCTATAGACGGCGGCCCGCAGAAATAGTTAAAACAAGAACACGGCTGCTTCGGCAGCTGTGCTCTTGGTACCGCTTTTAACAGCAAGCGATTGCTGTATGACTTACAAGCAATCGCCTGCTGAGGACTACAAATCTCAGCAGAACTTTATACATAAATGCTATTGTTATATAAAGTATTGCTGGGATGTGTAGTCCTCTATAGCCTGTGCCATTCTGCATTGCTGTAAATATTAGGGATGCACCATACATCGGCCGCCAAAACATATTGGCCGAAAATGGCACTTTTGGCATAATGCCGAAAGTGCAATTTTTCTGGCGATACAGCGGCGCATCCCTGCTTTCTTTTCTCCCTGCTGGGCGCTGCTCTGTGTCCCAGCGGGGAGGAGAGAAAGTGACAGCCGGCCGAGCGCTGCGGAAGGAGAGCGCTGTGTATGTGTTTTTTTTGGGGGGGGGCCAAAAAAAATCTTGCACCAGGGCCCTTTGTTCCTTAGGTCCGCCACTGAACCAGACCTCCATTGTATAAGTGGACCTCTTTGTTTCTGATGTATTAGAATGATTTTGAACCTGCTGCTATAGTGCACTTTTAACTTTTTTTTCTTTTAAAATTACTATTACATTCGGCCTACATGCATAGAAATAGTTCTCTATTGAAGCAATTGTCACTTGCCTTTAAGTACACTTTAGCTCAAGGAAACCTCTTGAGACTGGCTGGCGATTATTATATACATGTATAGTACTAGTTCTAAAGGACATTAAATAGCAAGCTTGACAACATTGTTTACTGTAGCATAATACAACTTCAGAGGTTAATGGTCCTTATTCTTACTCTTGAACCCTTACATGTTTTTTTTTATTCATTTTTGCTCTACAGTCACTATAAGCATATTTGTTGAGCAACAGGAATCCAGACTGAGCTGACTTAACAAATATTCACAAGATAATAGATTTGATCAAATGAATGTGTACTGAACTTCAGTATTCTTTCATATATGTGTTGTGAAAGAACGTGCACTTAAAGGACCAACCTTAATCCAACCAAACTAGTACCGTGCCACTTTGCATGCTGGAGAGGGGCAAAGTAAATATAAAAACCAACTTGATATTTTATTTTGTAAAACTGAAAATAAAACTCCTGTAAAAAAAGATGTGAAACCACCACAATCTTCAAAAAAGCCTGTGACATGTATCATTTATTAAATACAGCAATATGAAAAAGACATAAAACCCTCACCCCTAAAAATAATGAAAATCCTAAAGCTCATCAAGGAGCCCTCTGGCATGTAAATACCAGTTAAAAATGGTGTATATACAAACAAACAAATGTTAATAAATAAAGATTTTACATTTGTAATAACAATACAAACCCCAAAAGGTGCCCAGCATGAGCATGTATATGGGGAGAACCCAGTATCTATGAATATAACAGAAGATATATGCAAAATACTATAATAATACTGGTAGCATCCAAAAAGATATCCAGACAAATGTTTTTAAAATGTGCACTTACCACCTTTATACCAAACATAAATGTAAATATCCAAACCAATATAATGCAAACTAACATAAATGCAATACATGCAGTCATTACAATAAGAAGACGTGGAAAAAAGACTGGCCAACCAGTACACACGTGCACAGACAAAAAAAATTGTTTTGTTTTGATTCGGATTTTGCGTTATTTCGTTTTTCGGGTCCGAAATTGAATTTGTTTCGGGATTCAGATTCGGAAACCGGTCAGGGTTGTGGGGGATAGGCCCTTGTGCCCATCGGCATGGGGACACCCTCCAAATGCCGAGGGCACGTGACTTGGTAAGGCGCAGGGAGGGGGGTGACCCCACATTTTTTGTTTTGCTTTTTTTGGGCTGGGTTTCCCCCTTAAAATTCCTACCATACCTAAAGGGCCTGGTATGGATTTTGGGGGGAACCCCACACACTTTTTTTTGTTTTAACTTGGGGGGGTCCATTCTTACATTCCTACCAGACCTAAAGGGTCTGGTATGAATTGGGGGGGGGACCTCACACTTTTTTTCCCCCCTCTTCTGCAGAATAAAAAAGAAAACATTTTCTAATGTAATTTTGCTGCAACAAAATTTTGTCTAACAAACACAATTTTGTCCAGACTACCGCTAACGAATTTCAGAAATTCGGATTTGTTTGCATTAGTTATATCTGTAATTCGGAATTCGGATGCATCTGAATGTCCGAATTTTCTAAATTTAGTCAGAATTTAGATTCTGAACAAAACGAATCGCACTGTCTACAAACTAGTTAGATCCCGGAGAGTCCATACCCGTATAGTGCAACAATAAGGTATTGAGGGAATGTGGTATGTAACTTTGTCAGAAGTGGTTAAGTTTGTTTCCAAGTTTGGAAACACACTGACTGGGTAACTTGCTTCTGAATAAACTGACCTTTTTATATCGGAATGCGTGTTTGACTGTGGTACAAGTATTAGATGTTAATCATCTGTGAGACAGGGATGGAAATCAACAAAGGTACTTTGTAAAGGGCTGCTTAATATATAGCCGAAATAAATACATATAGTGCAAAGAA
>NW_017306779.1:434158-451548 GCF_000935625.1 Nanorana parkeri | reverse complement strand
GAAATTTTTAGCCCTGATATATATATATATATATATATATATATATATACACACAAACATTATCAGAAGAAGGTCAGCAATGGGAGCCTTCATATTTTTCTCTGTAACGGTTTCCTGTAAAATTTAGGACATTCTTCTTGCTTAAATTTTTCTAGGACCAATCACAAAATCTCATTTAGGGCCACATGCCCTCAGCTTGTTGCTTGTTGCCTGACTGTGACTCCAATATTTTGAGACAATCACCTGGAACAAATAGGCACATTGAGATAGTCAGAGTAAGACCTCCTGGTCTACCTACTTCTTCCAGATCAATGACTCCAAAAGTAATAAAGTCATTGGAGTTGATATACAAAAGTCAAATTGGTTGTTTATTTTGCAAGGGGATTTTCCCTTAGCTTAATGAAAAATGTGAAGCTCTGTTGACTTGCATCATCCAATCATGTGCAATTAAAAATACTGTTATTTTAATTCTCCTTGCATTTGATTGGGTATTATTTGCAATGGAAATTTTTTTCACTAAGCTAGATGAAAATTCCCTTGCAAAGTGAACAGCCTACTTGCCTTTAGTAAATCAACCCCTTTGAATCAGCTTATCAACCATGGAACCGGTATTTTAAGAAGACAAAGGATAGCAAAAACAGCTTCCAAACTTGCCTTGAGCATTTTGATCGGGCATGGAATGGATGCCTTGGGACATTTCAGTAGAACTTTATATTTCAGATTTACCCATGAGTCACCGTACATGCATCTCTCCTTATTCACTGAAACATTCACCCTCCTGCACCAACATCTGCACTTACAGTTCATCATGACTGTACAGTATATTAAGAACTAGGGGAGTCAGCCTTTCCCAATTTCCCTTATTCCCTATAGAGACCTGCATTGCTCATTTCCTGAGACCTGCATTTCCTGCGCAATCACCTGATTCCATTATTTTTACTTATCCACATTTGCCCTCTGCAACATTTGCTCATAAGCTCTGGTAATCACTAAATCCAGACTTAACAATACTCCGGTATATTTCTACCTTCTATATGTAGTCCCATTTGGAAGTTGATGCATTTCTTTCCCAGAACGCTTAGCTGCATAGAGAGTTGGAAATCAACCAGCAGCAGGAATTCATACCTTTTTCCCCTTTAATGACAAAGGCAAATTTTGTCTTGCAGGAATATGAACAAATAAATAAATAAAACAGGGTAAGCAGTTCATTAGCAACTCTTTATCACTGGTTTTACCATGAAGCTAAACTTTACAGAGGCAATAGCAATTAATTCATATATAGCATACCGTACTGTTCTTTCATGTTAAATTGGTGTAATCACAGTTTAGATAAAAATCACTTGTTTCTTGTTAAGGCTGGTAATATCCCTCTGCTGGGACAATAACACTGGGCTCAGGCATTCAATCCTTTTCAGACTGTCAGGTTGCTGCTTTCTGCCTAATTCCGGAGCGCAAGACTCTGGAAAGAATCTCAAGCCAGTTTTTTTTTTTTAGGTCAGTCTGTTTAATCTTTCTGAGGAGGAAATAATAGGGTGATATAATCTGATCAGAAAAGCCATTCTTAAACCATTGAAGTCTTTTTTGACTGGTCTCTAGATACATGCTGAGTTCATCAGTGTGAGGCCTGCTTGTACCTCACATTTCAAGGGACAGTGGTTTGTACTGGAATGATCTCTTCTCTCTGTTCTATTTTAGGCTTAAGGGGAAAAAATAGTTAGGGACAAAGTTCAGAAAATGTGTTTCTCTGCAGTCCAGTAAACCGGTCCGCCATGTGACTGATGCCGTGGACGGATGCATGACTGCTGAATAGAAAGAATATATGCTTACACTGGTGTTATTTTATGCAGCAGCGTGGGCAATCCTTTTATCACTTGTTGTACAGAACCTGTCACAGGGCACCGGATAGCAGATGATTGAAAAATATGATCAAACTATCTTAATCTGATCTAAGTGCTGATCATCCAATTAGCAGAAATACAGCTTTGCTTATTTTTCAGCCAATGTGATTTGCAGAGAGCCATGCATTTCAAAAATTCAAGCAATGATTTATGAATTTTATGTCTCTCTACGGATCTACAAGTCCACAGGAATAAAAAAAATCTGCAGTTTCTCAATTCACCTGATTTGCAGAGTAGTTCACTCATGTAAGTTGTTATGAAGTGGAACAAAATAAAATGTAGTTGGCCAGCAGACACAAATGCAGTTCTGTCAGTGACAGATACTCTATACTTGCAGTCAGCGTTCACCTCAGTAAGGAATAAAACCTAGGCCTTGCAAAGTGGCATCTATGCAAAAAAAAAAAAAAAACAATTACAGTATATTAGCCAATTTTCTTGCAACATCCACTTTTTAAGGATCATAGACGCGTGTGACATGAGGTATGTATTCAAGTATATACAGCTGATGGTTGATAGGGTTTTACTTTTATGTTTTCATGGACTGTGCATTAGATCTCTGTTCATTTAAGATAAACTCCAAACAAACAGCTAAATGAACAGATGAAAATACTTAGGAGAGAGCTAATTTACCTGTCAAAGAATTTGTGTCTCTGTCCATCCAGTTCTAAGACATCCAGTATACAACTCTTCCATGAAGAACAGTTCTTTTAGGGCAAAGTAGAATATTTGTTTTGTCTCTGCTGCAGTTCAAGTAACAGTAAACTCAGGAGTTAAATCTTGAAAATGTATTCAAGTTCCTTAACTATTGACACTACTGTACATTATTTATGCATCACCCGTCTGTAGATCCTCAAATCATCTCTGAATTCATGTAGCCACCACTCATAAACTAAATGTATAGGTTGTAGTTTCTCACAGGAACGAGCTTGTACTTTACAACACACACAGGGACCATGGGGAACAAAAGTAGCCACCCTCCAGAAGCCACCCTCCAGACGTAGCCACCCTCCAGAAGTAAGGACAGTGTCAGCATAAATTTGAGGATCTATAGCCGAATGATACACAAAGAAGCTACATTTTTGTTAATAGTTAACTCCTAAGTTAAGTGTCACTTTAAGTAACATATTGTATAAAGGTCTTGTCCCCGTCCCTATGATGTGATTAGACAGTAAAAAAGAAAGCAGCAGAATTATGAGCTCTGTCCTCCAATCGACATTCCCTCCTTGTCAGCACATGAGCACTGTAGTACATCTGATTGGCTCCTTGTGCTGCTTCTCTCTTTTCCCTTCTGAGCTTTGCTGTACATGGAATTGCAAGAGGTTAATATCAAGTCAGATTCAGGTACTTACACTGTTTGCATTTTAGCTAATATATTTAATTATATATTATCCAATACAGAAAACTGCATTACTTTGTGTCTTTTCTATCTGCCTGAAGTTCGGATTTAGGCATCCAACTTTGGGTTTAATACTTTTCTATAGCTCGGTGCATATGAAATAGTACTTTAAGGAAGGGAAGTTAGATTTTAACTATATTGCCAAGATGTATTTTCTATATATATTTCATGTTCTATATATATTTATTGATATAATGCACAATATTATTTTTGCAGACTGAATATTTGATTGTGTTTTTTTTCATTTTCTTAGGAATATAATGCTGGGATTGTCATCACTGATATTACAATGACTATGACCACTTTAAAAAATGCTGATCGGAAAAGTTTTGAGGTCACCACTCCTTTTAGAAATTTTTGGTAAGAATACATTCTGTAAATAAATCCAGATTTACTACAGTAATAATATTATATTATTACTATATTATGATACAACATTTAACACAAATCTGTCATATGCTAACAAAAGAAAGCAAAATAACTACAGCTTCGTAGAAGGCACTCTAAAGCCACATACATACTACCTTGAGAATGCTTGCGTACAGTACCTCACCAATATTTATTTCCTCCTAAAACCTTCAATGTTGAGTGCAAATGTGCACACTCTCTCCCCATCCTACCTTGCAATATAGGGAGTCTAAGCACTTGTGAGGACAGTGTGCCTAGCTCCATGCAAATAGAAAGTGTTGTCATTTGCAATAAAAATATTGGGAAGACAGCAGCAGGGCATAGGGGGTAACCACTTTAATGGTATTATGTGGAACCCTTTATGTGTATCTTTTTTCCAAGACCCCCAAGGAATTATTAACTTGATTAGCACATGTTGAATAATGTTTTATATACAAATCATTTGCAGATTCAAATATTGCTGTTTAATAGATATATTTAAGTATGCAGATATATTTTAGAATCCAGACCCAACCCAACAATGATTCAGCCTGCAGTGTCAGTCAAAGTGTGATAGCCAGCATCAAACCACATCCGACTGAGATGATGCTGATGATTTACTAGTAAACAAATGAGAATGGGTTAATGTATATAACAAAAATACATCAGGGGAGGTAGGAACTAAAAATAAATAGCAGAAATGTACAAAGAAAAAAAACAAGGTTTTTTAATGACTAGCGCTGCTTCTGTTGTGGGCAGCTTTGGTCCCATTGATGCTGCTTTTGCTTCTAGGGTGTTAGTACAGGATTTCATGTAGTGTGAAGATCTCTAGTTTGGAATCCTTTGTTTTATTGCCAGGTGTACATGATCACTATGTATATAAGCAAATAATAAACCATGTAAAAACACAATAATTCTGCAGGTTAAAAATACTGGCCAAATATTGGAAACCCATCTTCTATAGAAAAATCAAGTTGCAACACACACACACACGTGTATCTGCTTAAGATGTTTACTACCAGCACCCATACATTTATTAGTCCTCATTCTTCCCCTCTTCCCTTCTACAATCATCAGTTATCCATCAAATAGATATACATATCCAATTATATTATTGTCTGTCATCTGGAATACTCACCTTGCCTAGGTGTATGTGGTGCATACATTAGGACACTAGTTAGTTGATCCAAGCTTAGCTCAGAAAACGATGGCGTGTGCACAGGTCCACTGTAGGATACTATGTTGTTACAATTTCTCGAGCAAGGATGTCCTTGCACTGTGCGACAATGCATATGTCACAGACTTCTTGCCATAGAGTAACTGTCTTTCTTAGCTCTTTGGTTCAACTTATTAGATGACACTAATGAACCATGATCATATTTCTGGTTTCCAGTAGCTAAGTAATTTCAAGGCTTTATATATATAGATATATATAGATATAGATATATATCTATATCTATATATATCTATATATATACTACAGTTATGGCCAAAAGTATTGGCACCTCTGCATTTCTGTCAGATTTCAAACATAAATGTGTTGCAATTACAAATGTGTAGGCATTCTCATGTTTATTTCTCTTGTTTGTATTGGTATGACACATAAAAGTAGAGGAAAAAAAAGTCAAATCTGACACATTCTATGCAAAACTCCAAAAATGGATTGGACAAAATGATTGTCACCTTCTCCAAATTGCAAGAAATAATTGCATTACAATTTTGTGGAAAAGCATGGACAATCTCAAGGTTACAAGTCCATTTTCAGAGATCTTAATGTTCCTATGTCCACTGTGTGCAAAATTGTCAAGACGTTTACAGCACATGGCACTGTAGCTAATCTCCTTGGACATGGACGAAAGAGATTGACAATTGATCAAAGATTGCAACGAAGGATTGTCTGAATGGTGGATAGAGACCCTCTGAATGGTTGTCTGAATGGTGGATAAAGACCCTCAATCAACTTCCAGACAAATGCAAGCTGGCCTTCAGGCACAGAGCACAATGGTGTCAGCTCACACTACATGTCAACATTTGAATGAAAAGGGATGCTATGGTAGGAGTCCCAGGAGGATTCCACTGCTGACACAGAAACATAAAAAAACCAGATTGGAGTTTTCCAAAACTTACCTAAGGAAGCCAAAATCCTTTTGGGAGAATATGCTGTGGACAGATGAAACAAAATGACAGCTTTTTGATATAGCCCATCATTCTACTATTTTCAAAAAAAGAAATGGTCTTTAACCACTTGCCGTCCGCCCGTAATACAACGGACGGACAGCACTGCAGCATTGGCGGGTTGCCGTCTCCAGACGGCATTTCTTTTCTGCTTGCACGCGCCCCTTAGTGGGCACGCACGGGCAGAAAAGACCCGACCAATGCAAACACCCGTTACCGGGTGTTTCACATATAGACGATCGGCGCCTCCATAGCCCGCCGATCATCCATATGTGCTGCCCCATCTGCGGCCTGGGACCGGCTCGGAGGGCGTCAGGTGGAAGAGGAAGGGAGATCAGCTCCTTGCTGACCTCCCTCCGGTGACAATTGTGCTACACACGTTACATATCGACGCGACCGTCGCAGTGAGAGCAATCATTTTAGGGCCATCAATCACTGATAACACTAAACTGATGAGCGGTAAAAAGCTTTTAAAGCGTCGCCTATGGCCAATTTTGGGTATTATTGTTTTTTGAGGTTTTGCACGCAATTTTAAGGCTTGACATGTTTGGTGTCTTTTTACCGGACGTGACCCCGTCTTTTATATTTTACCAAAAAATTGGGTAATAATAAATGTTTTATCATTTAATATAGGGGAAACTGTTTTTTTTTAATTTCGGTAATTTTTCCTCAATATAGTATATTAATATAGTAAAAAATAAAAACCCCAGTGGTGAATAAATACCACCAAAAGAAAGCTCTATCTGTCACCAAAAAAGTTTATACAATTCATTTCAGTACAGCGTTGCATGACGGAATAAATGTCTGTCAAAGTACTGCAGCGCTGAATACTGAAAAATGGCCTGGATGGGAAGGGGGTTTAACACTGCGGATGTCAACTGGTTAAAGAAAAAAATGCATTCCCAACAGTCAACTATGGTTGAGGTCCACTTATGTTTTGGGGTTGCTTTGCTGCTTCAAGCACTGAAAGTCTTGACGGTGTGCATGGCATTATGAAATCTGAAGACTACCAAAGAATTCTGGGGTGCCATGTAGGACCCAGTGTCAGAAAGTTGGGTCTCCATCAGAGGTCATGGGTCTTACAGCAGGACAATGACCCAAAGCACATGTCAAAAAGCACCCAGAAATAGATTCAGACAAAGCCAGCAATGAGTCCAGGTCTGAATCCTATAGATCCCCTGTGGAGAGATCTCAAAACAGCAGTTGGGAAAAGGAACCCTTCCAATCTGAGAGACCTGGAGCAGTTGGTGAAAGAAGAGTGCTCCAAAATTCCTGTAGAGAGGTCTAAGAAACTCATTGAAAAGAAATGGTTACAGGGAGTGATTGATTTCAGTTATTTTTTCCAAGGGCTGCAATACCAAATATTAATTGAGGGTGCCAATAATTTTGTCCAGCCCATTTTTGGAGTTTGGAATTTGTCAGATTTAGCTTTTTTTCCTCCACTTTTTCGTGTCATACCAATACAAACAAAAGAAATAAACTCATTCACATAAAAAGTTCAATTTCTTTAGCTTTACAGCAGACTCGGAAAGAGAAAAGCAAGACTGGATTGAAACATTAGAACAATCAATAGCAGAGACAGTAGCTGATTTTGAAGTAGCTGAAAAGATTTGGTTCAATGAATCGAACAGGAGTTGTGCAGACTGTCGTGCTTCAAACCCTGACTGTGCATCTATCAACTTAGGGGTTGTTATTTGCCGGAGTTGTGCAGGTAAATGAATATTATGATTCAGCTTTGTGTTGCTTAATGCAATTTTTATATGTTTTAGCATTTCCCTGTTCATCCTTTCTGATTAAGTATGTATCGCTTCTGTAACACTGTCAAGCAGAAAATCCTTCACTGAAAAAAGTGACAAATTACGGGAACACAGAGGGATTTTTTAATGTAAGGATTGCTGCAAGAGAGAAGCTAGCATGATTCACACACATACCCTTATTCCAAGTTTGCTGAAGAGTACATAGCAACTGGAATGAATGTAAAAGGGCTCTGTCAGCACAGACATAAGGAAACTGCCAGTGCTAACTTGGTTTTAAAGTTGATTGCTCCAAAACTGAAATCCTTGTCTTTGCTTTTTTTAACAGTCTGTGACCCAGAACAAACATGGGACACCTGATATGCATATGCTTCTTCTAGGTCAGGAACTTACCAACGGGGGAGACAAGGCTAAGGGGTCTATTCACGAAGCTGCCGAAGGATCTAGCCGATCCTTCGGCTAGCTTCGGCCCCAGGTCGCCCGCTCCTGGCCGCCAAGGAGAGAAACACTGCTGTTTCTTTTTTTTTCTTTATGCTGACACGGAGCGATGTCAGAATAGAAAAAAAAATGCCATTGGAATGCATTGCTTCATTCCTATTGGCTATTTCAATTTGCAATAGCCAATAGTAAACTAGCATTGTACCCGCCCTCTGCTGCAGTTCTCCATCAGCAGAGGGCGGGTACAATGCTAGTTTACTATTGGCTATTGCAATTTGCAATAGCCAATAGTAATGTCCCAATGCTTTTCAATGGGAAAATTCTTTTTTTTTTTTCTATTCTGACATTGCTCCGTGTCAGAATAAAGAAAAAAAAAAGAAAAAGCAGTGTTTCTCTGCTTGGCGGCCGGGGGCGGGAGGCTCCCAGAGCGCCCGGAGAGTTTTTTTTTCTTTTATTTTTTTTGACGGCAGCAGAGCCGCCGGACAATAGAAAACTATTGGGCGGAGCTAGCTGTCACTGCTAGCTCCGCACAATCGTTTTCTATTTACTTTTTTTGAAGCAAGCCGATGTATGGCTGATTTCAGTGTTCGGCTCACTTCAGTGTTCGGCTCACTTCACAAAAATGAAATTTGTCCAAACAAGGGTGCAATATTTTTGGATGCCATATATGTTCTCAAATTTCCAGGCAGAAAGAACGGGTAAAAGTGCAGGCAGGGCCCTGGACAAAGCTTTAGGGACAAAACTGAAATGGTTTGATACAGTAATGTAATTATAACAGATACACACAAAGTATTGTGTGTATGTCATGTTTCACTTTTGAATTTCCAGTCAGTTCCGCCCCCCTGCGACGCCGGCGCTCGCAGGGAAGGAACCTGGAAGACGGATGCCGGCATTGGCCAGAGGACACAGCGGGAGGACACCAGGGGCTCGTAGGGACAAGGTAATTGTCACTACAGGGTAATCCCGAGTGGGGCTTGGGGTTACCGCTTTTGGTACTTAAAATTAACCCCAAGCCACACTCGGGATTACTGCCAGGAAGGTTAAGTGCTTTGCTGTGTTTTTTTTTTTATCATTCTACTTTATATTTTGCAATATGTAAACTAAATACAGAGAAAGACCCCATAGGTACATGATGAATTGGCTGCTGCAATTGCCTTAACGTGACTGCAATTGCCTGTTATGCACAGAAAAGCCCACAGCCTCAGCAAAGGAAACATATTTTTGTGAATTTTCTTGTGAAAAACTAATGACATCAACAAAGGGAATATTTTTTGGTGCATTTTCTCATGGGAAGCTCATTGCCTCAACAAAGGAAAACATTTTTTGTGATTTTTTTTTTTGGCAGGCAAGTGACAACAACTTTTCGTTTTAGCTTTCTAGTTTCCTCTAGCACCTGCCAGCCCATTGGAAAAATATTTAAAGTAGTATTAAACTCTCAAACCTTTTTTCAATAATGAATCCAGATCAAACAAATATACATTGCCCAACAAAGTATGTCTTTACAATTTTGCCCAAGTGCTTGCAGTCATCATGTTTCCGAACAGCTCCAACTCTCTCAGCTCTGTTTCCCTGAACTTCCTGTCCAGTACAAGATCAAAAGGGACAGCACATTCTCCAGCAGCTGTCCATTTACTAGCATGGAGAAGGGGAGAGAGGGGTTCAAGGAGCAGAGGACTGGATTGCTCTGCTGTGTCTGTATGTTTGCAGAGGCACACTCAGCTCCCTAGCACACACAAGGGTGGCTTCATATGACCCTGCAAGGGAAAGGAGCCATCCTAAAATATCAGCACCAATTCAAAGATGATTTGAGGATCTGCAGCAGAGTGATACACAAAAAAGAAACATTTGTATAAATAGTTAAGGTACTTGAATGCATTTTTGAGATTTAACTACTGAGTTTAGTGTCACTTTAACATAATTACACTGCCGATTCATGTCCTGTCCAATAGGCTGACAGGTGATACAGGTACCAGAATTACAAATCCTTAGACAGGTAGGTCCAGCTGTTTCTTCAATGCCTCAACTGTGATGTCAAGCTACAAATATAAATAATTTGAAATATGAAAGTATAAGATGTACAGGAATAAAGCCTATATTGAAATAAAATATACAGTAACAGTGTTTTTAATGTACACTTTGAAATCCCATACAGTCTTATTTAGAGGCAATCCAAAACAATCAATCAGAATTAAGCATTTATTTCCTGTGCTCCTCAGCTTGATCCAGTGGCCATACTGCAGTGTTTTCTGAATGATACATTCCACCTGAAAAGCAAATATACTAAGAACTAGGGCTGTACCGATACCGATACTAGTATCGGTGTCGATACTGGGCATTTTCACACAAGTACTTGTGAAAATGCCCCGATTCTTAAGGCCGATACTGGCCCTTTAAATGTTTTAAGAAGTTTGGCTGCTTGAATTCCTGCGCTTGCTGGGGACTTCAGGCAGCCTGCTGGGGACTTGAGACAGCTGTCTTTGACAGTGCCTGTCTGGCCCCACATATCCTTCTCCTCTTTCCTGGCGCCCCCAAAGACAGGCACAGCACCGAACAGCCCTGGAGCCCTGCACCCGCCTGCAGAGACCAGCAGACCACGGGGCTGATTTATTATGTGGCTGGGCTGACTTATTATGTGGCCATGCTAGATGCCTCATCTCTCCCGGAGGGGGAAGGGAATGGAGGAAGACAAGCTCGGGCTGTCTATTGTGCCTTGAGATCTCCTGTGCAATCATGCCACAGCGATATAGGGATAGCTGTGGACAGGACTTACTTCGATCCAGATAGTGATTGCACAGGAGGGGGTTGCTGTATAGTTGCTGTGTTATCTACAATGGGAAGTTTGGGATGGATCTAGCATTAGCACCCCTCCCCATAATGAGTTGGAATTCAGACAATGCTATTGTCATGTGGAATGGGTTTAGTGCTGATTGGACACCATGTACAATGTATGTGACATGTTTAATGTATGGGAAGTTGCCAGTGTTTTCCTGTATGCGATCTGGATTCTATCCAGTGTAGATCCGATCCATGTGTTTATGATACTTGGTGAGTTCATACATGTCAGTGGGACAGATCTCTAGCATGACCTCTCTGTACACTGCCATGTGTGTTCCTCAGTGTAAACACTGCATTCTGATCATGCTGGCAAATGGAAACCTTACCTATGCTATTAATACAGTCGTAATGACTCATCCAGCAAGTTTAAATTAAAGTAATAATTAAACTTACTATGCAGTTAATATGAAATGTCAGCTTAGCCTTAACTGGAGCCAATGTCACCATCTTCTTATCATGCAGGTTATCACATTATAATAGGGAAAAGTTCACCTTTTAAGAATGTCCCAATACCAATATTAGTACCTAAAATCATTCGTCTGTATTGTTTTAGAAAAAATGTCACATGGTCCTTTAAGAAAGAGTATCGGTAATTGGTATCGGCAAGTACATGAGGGACAGTACTTATACTTGTACTTGGTCTTAAAAAAGTGGTACCGGGACATCCCTACTAAGAACGCTACATTTTTCCTCTATTTGTACAGAACAAACATTAAAAGAGATTGGCAAGACAATTGGCTCTCTAAATTGTTTATAAATAGTCCCCTATATTCATAGTAATCAATGTAGCTTTTAAATATGATTTTTAAAGGATATGTTTATTACTATAAAATGATTTATTTTAGATTAAGGGTGGCCATCTCCTGAAGAAGCAGATCTTTGCAAAGAATATAAGATACATCTTCTCATTTAATCCATGTTAAGAGGGAAAAAAATGATATGCATATCAAAGTAATTTTGTATGTCAGTTGCATAGTTTTGTAAATGTAAATAAAGTTTGTGTTTTTATTAGGGTTGCACAGATACCAAGTACAGTACTTGGTACAAGTACGAGTACATGTACCGATACTTTTGAGCTCCAAGACTACACTAGAGAAAAATTCAAAAATTAGGAGGCAGCTGTCATTTGTAAGGAGCACACGGAGCTCCCGGGATTTGTACATCTCTGTTTTAATGTACGATTTTGTTTTTATAAATATAAATAAAGTGATGCACAGATACCAGTTTTGTGAGTACTGGTACTTGCCGAGTACTTACACGTACGAGTACTGATACATTTTTGTTGTCATGTGACAGTTTTTCTAAAACAATACAGACTAATGATTTCAGGACAGTGGTGGAGTGCCAGAGCCAGGGCCCAGCTGCAACCACTGCAACCCTGGTAGTTCTCATGAAAATGCCAAGTATCTGCACTGGTACTCGAAAAGTATCTGTGCATCCCTAGTTTTTATTGTATAAATATAAGTTGTATAAGTCAATCCTTTGGATACCTCAAAAGTCCTATTTCAATGTTTTTAACTTTATGAGAATTTTGATATTTGGATGTGGCATCGTAAATAATAATATACTGCGACTTGAAAACAAGATCATTAGTCCCCTATTTGTTATAAAGTTGTTAAAGGATTTTGATCAGAACAAAACTGACACCTCTCAAGCATTAAATAAATGTTCTGATCCTAGCTGGTGGAACAAAACTGCACTTGGAACATAATCACTGCTGCTTTACTGAATAAGTTTCTTAATACTTTTATAGCTGATAATATGTTGGGCAGTTATAAAAAAATAAGCTGACATACCAAACACAATCTCCCGCTTCCTCGCTTCCAAACATTGTACAGTATTCCATAAAGGAGGCAGCCACTTATGATATTTGTGTTAGTAATGATATTCAAGATGCTAAGTCACAAATCACGTTGTGTACAGTATGCACAGCACTGTTTACATTCAGTTAGAGATTTCAGACTTAACATAAAACGGCAATTTTACAGCTGTACAAACTGTCACTATGTGGAAGCTGTAAGCAGAGAACAGATGTGAGATCGCCTAATAGGCTGGGTGAAAGAAAAGTGAATTACATAGCAGACTTTCCACAGACAATGTGAAATGTTAGCTTGTCATATGCCACTGAATATTTCATACGCAGAACAAAATACTCTGATGTTCCCAAATCAATGTATTTATGCAACAGGTGTGAGCACTAAATGCTTTCTATTTAATGTTTGTGTTTTCTTAGGGGTAGAATCCTAAGATTCTCGGTTTGTACATGCATTTTAACAAAAAGAACATATATGTCTGTATTTATGAATGTGTCAAGTTTATGTCTGGCTAACATTAAAAAAACAAACAAATAAAACATTTGAAGTACATCTCTGCAACACATGCACATTTCTCCATTTTTTATCACTTTACAAATACTGCAAATATTATTATACAGGATTTATATAGTGCCAACAGTTTGTGCAGCGCTTTGTACAGAAGTATAGCACAGTACAGTACAGAAGAATACCTGGTGATCCTGTCAGGATCCCAGTGCACTCCTAACTTCCTGTTGTGGGTTGTCAGCCCTACCTCTGCTGCTCTGCAATTCCAGCAGTTTTTTAAGCCCTGCCTGAGTTCTCCTATGCTAGAACTTCACATTTCCCCACCATACTCTGTCACTCTTCACATGCATACATCGATTTTTTTTGACAGCAAAACAATGCTTCTGTCCTGAGTCCCATGAACCTGCTCACACACTGAAAGGGCTCCTGGGAGATGACGTTCTGGGGTGTGGGGGAGTATACATCAATATGAACTGATGTAGGGCACCCTTCTTTATCCTCCTGCTAGCAGCTGCCCTTTTCAGAGTTTAACCTTGCTGTTGATGATGTCACAGGGAGTAATAAAGCCTGTTTCAGAAAAACTGGGGCTTGCTCTTTAGGGGAAAGTGTTTTGGGGGGTTGAATATGGGTTATGCCTTTACATTTCCTTAACTGTGCGTATTGGGAGGGTCAATCCCCCAGCAAGAACACAGGCCACAGTAAAAACCTGACAGGAATTTTAACCCTTCCATGATTATTGCAAAACGAAAACATAAAATCGTTTTGGCTTTAGATTTAACAATGTGGAGCTTTTATCTTCTGCTACTACCAGCAAAGGAAAAAAGTACAATTCTGTGTTCTATTTATTTTATGAATATGTTTCTGTAGAGCCTAATTAGTCTGCTCCCTTCCTCGCAACTATTATTGCTATTATTTGTAAATTATTATTATTAGCGCTTTACAATATAAGGAAGACATTACAGTTACAATACAATTCAAGACAAGACAAGATGGTAAGGAGGGCCCTGCCCCTGAGGTAAAATTATAACTCTCTGCTTTACAGTAGTAATGAATTATGTACGTGCTGGAGGTTTCAGGTCAGGTTTTAGGTGTTAAAACAGCAGTAAAGGCTGAAAAGCAGGATGAGGTTAGAGTACGTGGCTTCTGAATACGACCTGCAGTGGACTCTGATTTAGATGCATATGTCTCTAGTTGTATTAAACTGTTTAATCTTTCATAAACAAAAGGTCAACAACATTTTAACCTTGCACTTTTTTCCATGTCAAAGCTAGAAAAATTTCATATATCAGAAAAAGAATCGAACAAATAATAAAGTTGTAAATATAATTACAAGTATTTGTATGATTGCCCCCATAATAGCCCATTTCATAAAGGTCTTGGTGCTATAACTCTGCAATTTCAGTAGAACAGTTTTCTGTGGTTTTGAATAAGCCAGCTTCTCTTAAGAAGTCTATATACATTGCAATCTGATTGTATTATCTCTGTACTGCTTAATCCCCTATTGAATTACCAAAGTTCAAAGCAGGAGCACTGAATATGTTCAAGCCGTTCTCTCAGCAGCTCAGCTTACATTGCTTGGCGTTGTCCCAACATGGCAACACACTGGTCCAAATTCGACCACTGTATGGGCAGAATAAGAGGAGGAATTGTTCCACAGTGCCTTCAGCTACAGAGGTCAAGTAGGATTTGCTTTAGAGCTAATTTACTGATTGCTAAGAATATGTAAATACATGAATACCTATCCTGGCTACAAGTTCACTTTAATTCTCTCTGCAGAATCTATACTTGAAGCAAATACAATGCCCGTACATGCGTCAGTTATGATTATATAGGAGAGTAACAAACAAGTAACAAGTGTTTTGTTATATCTGTTTTGATCAGTGCAGAAAAAAATACTGATGTTAGAAATTCAAATCTGTCCTGTCTTTTGTGCACAGTTGGGCGAAACTTACTCAAACACAGTTCTAAGAGGTTGAAGACCTTACACAGAACTCAGTGGCTCTCCTTTCAGGCATGGTCACAGGGGGCACTTCTACCTTACCAAGTCAATTTCCAGACACAGAGGTCTTCAATCAGCTTGTTCTTCAACTCCCTCATTTGGACTCTGAGGAACTCTCCCTCATGGTTGGAGGCAGCGACATCAAGAATGTGTGAACCATCACTCCAAATCACTTGATGCAGACACAGAACATTCCTCAAGTCTAGTTCAAGTTCATCCACCTTGCACTGCCCCTCTAGTTCATTGTACTACCCCCGCAATTATACATTTCAGCTAGACCCATTTCCTTGGTCCCAAATTCATTGTTGCAGGATCAACAGAATGTCCAGATGGTATTGTTTGTGATAGAAAAATTACCTTTACTCATAATAATATAAGTTCAAGAATGAAAGTCAATCTGTATCCAATTTGAATGTTGCATAGCAATTTCACATTGGATTTGTTTTACCACATTTTTTTAACATGAAATATCTCAGGTACACACTACGCCCTTTGTTGCAATAACAACGTGGTAAGGGTTCCCCTTGTCACCAGTGCTCTGTCTCTGGAAAGTATATATATTAACATTCCCAGGGGAACTGTACAACTGGTCATGTTCAGCTAGGACAGGAGTAAAGAATCTTGCACTGCTCTCATTTCCACTGTTCTCTCTCTGAATTAAATAACTAGAAAAACAACAGCTCTTTGCTTTTCAAGTTTCCCTTTTACTCCCCCTACATCATCAGTACTCAATCTTGCAAACCCCCATGGAGCCCAGCTCTTTCATGACTTGCAGAAACAACTGCCAATTAGGAGAAAATATGCCAATACCAATCCCTTAAGCTGCCCTTATATACTTCTTGTGTTATCACAAGGGGTCTATTTAGCCCTCCTTAGCCTTGCCAGTAGTTATCTAGGGCAGGGCTCAAAATTTCAAGTCCTGAGCTACTAGCCAGTGCTACATAATAATTTGTATCCATGTTGTGGAGAATAGGGTAGGGGGGATATAAGTAGTTTAGGAAAAGAAAACTGGCCAGGGCTGACACCATTCTTCCCAACTGTCTATGCTTCATATCACAGCTTTTATAATACCGAGGAAAAAAACACAGATAGTACCAGTGATAATACTGCAGAAAATATTAGTCTTAGCTTTAAGGTATCAAATATCCTATGGAATAAAATATTCCAGTTTTATTTGCTGTAACCATTCATCACTGTACTTTGTTTCAATAACTTTATTACATTTTCTTTGTATAACTTCGTATTTTTAAGCATTTTAGTTGGTGAGTGTTTATTTTTTTTTAACTTAACCTTTTGTGTAATTTGGGGTGTTCTTGTACTTACCATTATTTTACTTTAATCTCCTATTACTTTAGGAGAGGGTTTTCAATAATACCTCTTTATTTAAAGCCTTTTGAATTATTAGGGTCTTTTGAATAGTTTTATTTTGATGTATTTCATGCATTTGGCTAAAGGTGTCAGTCTATTTCTACCTGTCTATAGCACGCATGCAAGTCCACATTTATGTACAGCCAACACAGACTATGATCAAGGGCATAGTCTAATTTCACCACAGCTGGATGACTGGAGTTTGCCTATCCCTGCCTGTGGTATTTGAGGTGCTTGGATAACACCCACCCACCCATACATTTCATTCCTGACTGTCAGTAAAACATTTCTATGTATAATAAAAAGCCCCAGTCTTTCAGTGCAATCCGGCTAGATCTTCATTGTTGCTGTCCATCCAGTTTGGGTATTTTTGTTGATGGTCTAGCATACTGTGTACTTTCAGGCCACCTACTAGGGCCTACTACTCTAGTTTGCCCTACTTTTCTAGTGATCAGTTCTAGGTTAACTTATCCATAGAGAACCAGCTGTCTTTTTCATCATCTCTAGCCCCAGATACGCAGCTATGATATCCAATAATGTAAAACATTTTTACAAAAAATGCTGACAATGGGAGGAAAACAATAATTCTTTCACTGCCAACAATGTAAGGCTTATGTTGGAGGCAGCATGGGCTTTTAGACACACTCTAGCTGCTTTAGAATGGAAATGGAAGAATGAATCAATCTATCAATGGTGTTCTTTATATTGACAGGTCAACACAGAGCATTAGGAAGCAAAATTTCAAAGGTACACAGTTTAAAACTGAATACATCAATGTGGACCAATGAACTTGTCGAGGTATATTATTATTATTATTAT
>NW_017306779.1:415197-434004 GCF_000935625.1 Nanorana parkeri | reverse complement strand
TATTAATGGTATTATTAATGGTATTTTACATTTCTATTGTGTTTTGCTAGATTTTAACAGGGTTATTCACAAAAGGGTAAAGAATTTGGAGAAGGCCGGAGAAGTGAACAATCTAGGACAAAATAGCTTAGCTGGAAAGTGAGCTGGATTGCAGAATGTTTCCAAATCTGCTATTTTGGCCTAGATTGTTGACTTCTCCTGCCTTCTCTAAACTCGTCACCCTTTTGTGAATAACCTTCTAAGTTTTCTGAAATAACAATGTATATATTAAGGTTTTTTTATCATCTCCCTGTACTATGATAACTAATGCATCCTATATAGTCATAATAGCTAACAATGTTGAGGTCACAGAAAAGCCCATGATCTGATTACATAGGCATACACTGTACTGGGGTACATAGAATATTCATACGATACTGCTAGCGGCAGATAAAGGTATACAAGGTAATTGTTGTTGCAGGGCATTAAAGGCCTGAAACTTACTGAAAAAAGCAGCTTTGTATGTACTAAACACAGTAAATTGTGAAATGAGCAAAGCATTTTGAACAAATCCTCATATTTTGAAGGCCAGTCTTATTTGATTGTTCAACGATCGACAGAATAGAATTTAAAACATGCACTTATTTCTACCAATTTAATTTAATGGCAAGAGATTAATTACTCATTCAGCATCCACCTTTAGCCCTAATTGGATTACGTACAGATCTTGCGAGAACATGTGTCAAAAGGTTCACTTATCTGGAGCATGCATCAGAATTTCTGTGTCACAAGCCTCCTACTGGATTTGCTATAGAATTTATAGTGAATGCACTCTAGAAAGTCTGGCTCACAGTCAAGTTGCTATGTAATGACTGGTCTGCAAATGCCCAAACTATTAAATAGTGTTCTACTTAAGGTATACATAATAAAAAATCCTGAAGGTAGAACTGTGGCCAGGCAATAGAGATTGAAATATTTACATATTTTTGCTGACTATACAATCTAAATATACGATCTCCTTTAGATCTTTCATCAACTATGTAGTACAAGGACCTGGCTTATTTAATACAAATTGATTGAATTGTTTAGGTTTGCCCTCAAATGACATACAGGGTTATTCACAAAGCTTCCAAAGGCAGCCGTGTGAATAACCGACCCAAAGTGAAGTGAGCCAAAGCTGTTCGGTTATTCACTTCAGGCTTGTACAGCTGATTTCATCCGTACATTGGCTGAAATATCAGCATATTCGGCCAACACGAAGTGCAGAAGGAGTTTGACTCAGCCAATCCAACATCTGGATCAGCTGAGCCGAACTTCTGGCAGCCTACTCGCTGCTGTTCGGCCTATTCTTACAGGGGCTGAACAGCAGTGAGTGACTAGCCGAATGCCGCCGAGCTGCATTTGGCACGGCTATTATGCTCGGTACCTCTGTGGTACTGAGCAGAATAGAAAAACAGTAAAAAAAAGTATAAGTAGAAAATGATTGGGCACAGCTAGCAGTGACAGCTAGCTCTGCCCAATTGTTTCCTATTGGCCGGGACCCGCTGTCATTACAATGAGAGCTCGGCGGAGCCGGCGGTGATATCACTGCCGGCTCCACTGAGCTCTCATTGTCATGACAGTTCAGCATTCCCTGGTTACCAGGTAACCAGGGGACGCTGAACTGTCATGAGAGCTCAGCAGAGCTGGCCTTGATATCATGACTGGCTCCGCTGCACTCTCATTGTAACCAGGGTAACCAGGGGACGCTGAACTGGCGCAGTGTCTGTCCCGGCGGATCTCCCACATCCCACAAGCCACCCACATGCAGAGATCACACATCAGGCCTGGGTAGCTGCAATATGTTGGCCCGGCTGCAGAGGGATTGTGGGAGCCAGCAGAGCTGCATTCTCTGACTGGGGGGAGGAGGGGGCGGAGACTTCCTGCAGCGGCTCCGCCGACACTTTCTGTCAGCAGGTAGCAGAACAGCGAATACACACGGCCTCATCTACCTGTGTGTGCCCCGAGCTCAGCCCAGAAGGAGGCGGCCAGGCGTGTCACCTTCTACCCCCCTTCCTCCCCGGGGGGTCAGACGGAGCTCCGAGTTTCCACGCCGGGATGATGTTGGTGTCACTAGGAGGATGGTGATGAATGGAGAGACGGCACTGATGGATTGGGGCCATGGACCGGGCTGCATGCGGTCCCCTGCCCTGGGGGTAGGCAAGGCACCACGTTCCCGGAACTGGCAGGCTGTGCTATGGATGCCTGCTGCTAGGTGCAGTATGAGTAGAGCCTGGCTGCAGCTGTGACTGCTTCTCATGCTCAGTGTGCAGGCGAGGTTGGCGGTCACTGAGCTGCCCGAGGGCAACCAGGGGATGCTGAACTGTCATTACAATGAGATCTCGGTGGAGCCAGCCTTGATATCACGGCCAGCTCTGCCGAGTTCTCATTGTAATGACAGTTCAGCGTCCCCTGGTTACCCCAGTGCAACTGGCCAGAGCCATCCGTGTGATTACGGCTTGCTCCACCCAGCTGTCAGTTGCGAGGCTCGGCCCACTTCGGGTTTCACTTTGGCTCAATCAAGCTGAAGCATATGCCTTCGGCTCAACTGAGCTGCTCAACAAGCTTCAGGAGCTGTACGGGCTATAGTGAATAGCCTATACAGCAGCCCATCGGTTCTACGGCTGATCCTTCGGCTA
The DNA here is from genome assembly GCF_000935625.1 of Nanorana parkeri. Classification (NCBI taxonomy): domain Eukaryota; kingdom Metazoa; phylum Chordata; class Amphibia; order Anura; family Dicroglossidae; genus Nanorana; species Nanorana parkeri. The sequence continues at coordinate 431,347 of NW_017306779.1, read as the reverse complement.
GCTTTGTGACTAACCACCTTAGTTTTGGTGAAGCTAAAGATATTCTGCAGCAATAGTATAGCATATAGCCAGCAAGCTCAACAACAGCAGAAGCAAGAAGCTATCCACCTCCCAGTGGACCTGTTCTTTGTTAACAATAGAAATTGGCAGGCTGTCAACTCATTGCTGGGAAGGGAGAGTCAAATGAGCTAAGCTGCTGATATAAAAGAGAAAGTGCTTTCTTCTGTAAACTTTAACGAGTTTTTTACCATAGTGCATGCAGCTACAGAGGACAGTGTGCCCTTTTAATGCTTATATACTGCATGTTAGGAATATCTGAACATTTCTCTGCATAACCATGCTACACATCTACTTTAAACTCTCCCTCCCACTTTCCAGTTCCTGTACTAACCTCCAAATGTACCAATTAGTTGCACCAGTCCCTTTGTAAATTATGACCCACTGCACTTGGTGCTTGAGCGATGCAGAATTAGGGTTGTCCTAAACATGTGCAAGAACTGACTTTTGAGGAAAAGTACATTTTTGCAAAGAACTTTACAGGGGCCATAGTGGTGATTGGAGTGTTGGATGTGAGCAGGTAAAGTGAATTAACGTATTAGAGGTTGCCAAGGGAAGGTGTTGGGGAATGTTTAAATGTCAGACAAAGGGCAACAAAAAGTAGGTTCTTTGTAATGTCAATTCCTGCTGCAGCTTATAATTTATTTTTCTCCCACACTACTCTGCTTGCATGCGAGAGTGACAAGAGGCAGCCCTGTGTAAGCTCCAAGTCAGGCTTACACAAGGATATGGATTCGATCCCCACACCTTTTTAGCTGGTACCTGAGCAGCCAATTAGCAAGCATCAGAGCTGTTGCACGGAAGGAAAGGAGTGGAATCACATGCTTCCCAAATACCAAGCTGCTCAGTATTTTTCTTCACTCTCAGCTGCCTTGCATGGGCACAGAACTTAATCACTTTAAAAAATATTGACTACTTATGGTACCTAATTGCATTCATGATTGAATGTAAAAAAAAATGTGTTCTTTATTTAGTTGTATGGGGTTACAATCAATGGGATCCGAGTACAGGTGTAAATAACACTCTCAGAAAGGTCAGCTATGGTACTAACTAATGAGGTCCACTCTAGTTATTAAAACACATCTGGCATGTGATGATGTGATGGGTAGTACAATGTTGCTCGATCTGCTAAAGTTAGATCATAAAATTCAGTCAACCTTTCATCATTGCAGAAAAGCAGAGGTGCAAAACCCTGAAACATACAGTATAACAAATGCTTTCATTATCTTTGTGTTTGTTTGTGTTTTCTTTTGGTAGCTTTTCATTGTTCTGGGAAATGAAAAAGTTAATAGCTTCTGGGAAGCAAATCTTTTGCCCGAAAACACGCTTCCTGTGACCTCCAGTATTAATCAGAGAAGGTTGTTTGTCACGCAAAAATATAAAGAGGGAAGATTTAAAAATATACGTTCTCCTGACTTATCTCCACAACAGCTAAACGAGGTGCGTAAGTGTCAAAAACATAACATAACACTAACTTTGTTTGTAGTTCATTTACAAACATTTACAAAATTGCACAGATTTATGTCACCCAGCTGCTTATGTTTAACTGTGTCTCTAATGGTAGTAGGAGTTATTTGTCCACAGGTGCACGCTAATAGCTTTATTCAGGAAGTAAGTGCAAGGAGCAATAAAGATGTGCAAAGTATAATATATATCATAGCATGTAGCTAGATTGCACTTAGCACATCATCATAACTCTTTGCAGTAGCTTCCTGGATAAGTCTACTAGACAGATATATGTGTTAACCGTACATGAACTGACCTAGTCCTTAAAGTGTATCTAAGGCTAAACTTTTTCCAGTAACAACTAAGAGAGGATTTCCTTAAGGGAGATTTTCTGCACTTGTTGATTTGTCTCCAAATTGTGAAGTGAAAGGAAATCTCCCCAGCACATAAACAGTAAAAAAAATCTGGATATGGGCTTTAATCATTCCCTGTTCTATGCAAAACTAAAAGAAAGAAAAAAAGATATACAGTACTCTAAAAAAAATAATATAACATGTAATTGTTACATACTCTATTTTGTAGTGCAATGCTATTAAAGGATAACTAAGAACAATACTGTAATATATTGCATCTTACCAGTCCTTAGATGTGGTGGTTGCATTAGTGTTCTCTTTTTAGGCTAAGAACATTTTCTTATTTTTTTTCATCAAGACATTTTTATTGGAAACAAGCAAAGTTATTAGTTTTTCAATAGTTTGTTTTACAGAACAACAACAAAAAAAAGAAAAATGTTAAGAACAAAAGAAAGTGACTTACAGTTCATGAAGGGTATGAACTGTCATCATAAAATGCCTTAGCACAGACAGATCTGGCATGCACTTTAAACATAGCCATGGAATTTAGCAAAACAGAAAACAGCATTATAAAATGGTTGGAATGTGGCAGTTGTAAAGAAACAATACATACAATCAATATATCCACCCAGTATCCTGTTTATACCTAAAGCAGGAGGTGTTGATCATTTTCATCAAGTATGGCATGTTGTTCTTGCTGGAAATGCAGTGTCCCTGTCACTTCCTCAGAGATGAACTAAAAGTATAAAACAACAATTTTTTTTGTGAACTACTAGTACCCTCACTGCCCCATGTAACTAAAAGTCCAGCCTGGGTGGCAACCTTGGCTCCCTCAACAGATACAGTGGGAGTAAGTATAGTCACCCAGAAATAGGAATTGTGTTATTCACATGATTAAAGGAAAGAAGCTTGAAAAAAATGAAACAAAATCTACCACAACATTATCAAGAAATCATAAGCCGCAAAATAATGCATTTTTGATTTTTGGGTTTAGATATGCTTTATTTTTCTGATTTACTTTTCTGTTTTAAGCTACAACTATAATTTTCTTAACTTCCCTGGCGGTATTCCCGAGTGTAGCTCGGGGTTACTTTTGCATACCATAAGCGGTAACCCCGAGCTTCACTCGGGAAAGCTGCATAGCACTTACTTACCTTGTCCCTCGAGCCGCGCTGTGTTCTGCGGCCGATGCCGGCTGCGTACGCGTCGCAGGGGGGCGGAACCGGCGGGATATTTTAAAAAATACATTTTAAAAAATGAAAAAAACGACAAAGACGAAAAACATTCGAAAAAAAATAGACCAAAAAATGACATGAAAAAAATTTAAAATCATACCGCCAGGGAGGTTAAACTGCCAAAAAAAATGATAAAAACATTGCAACCTTAGGACATACTATACATTATTTATGTATAATATGCACCCAAAAATTCTTGCCTGTGTTATTGGTATCTAGGAGCGAAGTGGGCTGGAGGAAAGGGGGTAATTTTCCCACAGGGCCAGTACTAAGAAAATATGTTGGGCTGATAGCTCTCAGTGGATGAACTTCACCATTCAGATATCAGAGTGGGACCAGCACAATCTTCCTCTGTGGCTCTGAGATATCATGTGACTAAATGGTGAAAGCCACAAAGGAAACTGATGATTGAAGATGTGCAATGATATGTTGCAATAAACCAATTTTTTTAAGAACACCTACTGTATAGTGTCTTATTGCAATACAATCTAGAATTAAAATTGTTTTTTTAGCGATTGTAAATGTAATATACACAACATTCCTACCACTTTGTAGGCGCAAAATCATTTTTATGATTCTGAGTCCTACTAGACCCACTCCAGCCTATGACTGAGCAGTGAAATTAGATGGATATCAGTGATGAGCTCATCTCTCTGTCACCCTTCTTTCTTTTCCTATCACCATGCTTCTGGTCAGCACATAAACTGATTGGCTCCTTGTTCTGCTTCTTCCTCACACACTCCAGTCCGGCTGTACAGGGACTGTAGGAGGTTGATACAGCCTCTGATACAGGTCAAATACATATACATTCACTTTTTGCATTTAAAAAATATATAATGATGTATTCATGATTACAGAACAGCATTTATTTGTGTCTTATATCTGGGTAGAGTTTATGTTTAAGCATTAAATCTAAGCTCTTTATTGTGATAAAAGATCCATTCTTTTCTCTTACCCTTTTCTTCCCTGTTTTAAAATCACTTAGGCTTTATGTGCCGCAGTAACCAAAGCTGATGTGCTGGAAACAATGATCTTGGTTTTTAGTGGAGCAGATGTCATGTGTACAACCGGAGATTCAGTCCACAGCACTCCATACCTTCTAGCAAAGATGGCTGGACAGCGTTTACAAATGGAGTTTCTACATCATAACAGATTATCAGGTAGACACATCCTTCAATTTTATATTATTTAGAATAATATCTGAGCATGAAATCTATGTCAGTTTCATACCATAAAACTTTGAGTATTTTTTAAATCAATTTAGAAAATATTTTTTGACTATTTACAATATACAAAAAGTGTATGCAAAAAATATATTCAGTGCATCTCTACAAAACTTACAATTTCCCCATGTTTTGTCTCTTTAAAAAGTCTGTACGTACAGAAAAATACTTGATCCCGCCAGAAATACAATTAGATCCGAACTTTATGTAGTGAGGTGACAATACTGCCTCTGCTGTACTGAAATATCAAGCAGTGTTAGCCCTGTCTGAGTTCTCCCTGCTGGACTTTAAAAATCTCCCCTTTATATTATGGACATGTGGAGATAGGGGGATGCTATAGTCCAAACTTGGAAACTGAGCAGACCTAACAACACTGCTTGGGATTCAATGCATCAGAGCCACTGTGTTGTTAGCTGCAACAGGGTTTAGGGAGCACACTGGATTTCTAGCAGATCAAGAGGTATTTTTCCATACTTGCAGCATTGTAATGAATGAAGCGTGGGGAATATGTCATGTATTATGCGATCTAATATGCTTTTTAAGTTTTGCCCAGACATTTTAAATATGCTGTTGATGGTCAGCTGAAACGTTAAGGCTCAGATGTCTCCACTACTTCCCCTATTATTTTTCTCTCAATATTTCTTACAAAGGGTAGGTTTTTATTCTGCCACCAAGAACTGTATTCAGACCTTGTGTTGACCAGGTAATTGTGAACAATGATATGTTTTTGCGCCCAGTTGTCTGAAGTTTTGTTTGCTTTTTAACCAAAAATTCTCCTTCCTGATCTTCTACAGTAGCAGCAGCTTTCACAAACGTTGCTGAAAAACATGAAAATGCATAGGGTAGATTGTCCTGGATCTTGTGGCATAGCCCATGAAACATGTGAACAGTGTTGCTGCAGTACTAGATCATGTGATTAATTTAGTTTTGCCTAAATAAGGTAACACAATACAGCCCAATAAGCAACTATAGCAATTAACTTTAGGATTGACCTTTCATTTTTAATTTTACAGATTACCAAACTACAGACAGCCAGACTGTAAAGAATCAGAATCTGTTCTATTGTGGCTTTTTATATAAAACATCTTCAAGTTCTTCTAAGTTGTCTGCCAGCAGGAAGATACAAGAAGGTGATTTGTTTGCTTAGTCCTTATGTAACTATAACAAATATACATAAATTAAACACATGCTACTAAATTGTCACATAATCGGAAATAAATAAATAGTTGTAACTTCAGTAAGAATATTCACCCTGATGTGTCAACTAAAGCTTTACTTAGAGAGGTTGCTTTTCTAAAGGAGTAGGGAATATTCCCATTGCAAGGTAAATAAAGTAGAGGTGCACCGAAATGGAAATTTTAAAACCGAAACCGAAATAAAAAATATTGTCAGGCCGAAACCGAAGCCGAAAATGTTTTTTATTTTAATTTTTTCAAAGTTTTTAAATATTTAATTTGTATTATAAACATTAAAAAATTTTTTTTTATTTTGATCATAGATCACTGACAGATGAGTGTGTGTACATTGCTCTTCTCTATCTCTTCTCTCTGACACGCTGTCATAGGAGGCTGATTGAGCCGTGTAGGAAGGAGAGCCAAGCCTCCTGTGACAGCGCTGTCTCTGCCCACACACCGCTCTGCCGGACTGTGATAGGAAGCTAAGCTGTGTGGGAGGAGACGCCGGCCGCTCACAACGCTCTCCTTCCGCAGCGCTTAGCCGGCTATCACAGTTTCTCTCCTCCCAGCTGGGACACTGAGCAGCGCCCAGTGGGGAGGAAAGAAACCTGGGATGCACCGATGTATCGGCAGGAAAATGGCAGTTTCGGCGGCCGATATATCGGTGCATCCCTAAAATAAATAGAAGCTGTGAATAACCAATAATGTTCAAATGAATGGAAAGCAAAATTGGAGTTTGACTTGCATAGGATTGAACAGAACACAGTTGCACTTTATTAGCCAAGCAAAATATATACTCTCTCCTTTTTTTTTGTAAGTTTACCCCCCAGTTTCCTTTTATATCACTCCTACATACAAAATAGTTGACCTACTGCAGAATTTCCAGTGGCGTTTTATACCTGTTTTCCAGAACCCCACATGTACAGCAGAAGCTAATGCTGAGACCAGACTTAGAGAACAGCTGGCAACCTTGAGAACCCTGAGATGGAAAGCAATAGTCCCTAATATACCATTTAACATTTTGGAATCCCCAGTTATTAAATTGAACAATTAAAGTCTAGTTTATTTTCAATGGTTTTTTATAAGCATCCATTGTATATAGAATGCTAAACCACACAGATGGGATTTTCATAAAAGGTAAACCACATAATTTCTTCCATCATTGTATGTTAAAATAATTTATTTAAAAACCAAGGTCTACAAGATTATACAAAAAAAATGACAGTAGTGACATACTATACATCATTCCATATGCACACTCACCAAAATGATATAGCTTCTATACAGTGTAATGGTGCAAGCCATATTCAGAATATGCTTGTGGTCAATAGTGGATTTGTGGCTCTTATTGACGCGTTTCATAGAACTAAGTCTACTTCCTCAGAACATATGGAACGATTTCTGAAAATGTCAAAATATATTTAATTTGCATATACTATTACAAACAAAATTAACATTAACAATAATTTCACATTTTAACAGTACAAATCAGCTACTGACTTACACAGATGTGGAGTCACATAAAAGAGGGACAAAATTATTATCTGCAGGGGATAAATTATGACTGCAGAGGATAAAATCACACCACATGCAAGTAGAACAACTTATCTAGCTATGGACGAAAGAGTCTGCAATAATTTTTACACAATTTTATTTTTTTCCAATTCAAACAGTATCACTTCTCACGATCGATTAATAAAATAATCTCCATTACCTTGAAACAGAACTCCTAGGATGGAAACTAGCTGATTAGCCCTCCAAACCTTGCACTCCCTAAGGTATATTTGAGGATGTCTAGTAATATCACTCTGTAAAGTAGTGGAAATATGTAAGTCTAGAGCCTAATTTTTTATTTAAATTATAGACTCTAAATTCCTGTTCTAGGTGTTAGTGGCTAGAGGGTGTTACTGAAATCTGGGTGCATCTTCAACAGTGGACATCTCTAATTATTTCATACCCATCATATGTTTTAATTGTGTTTGGGTTGTGTTTCAAGGTAATGGAGATTTTCCTATTAGTCAACTGTAAGAAATGATACTATTATTATATATTATTACATAAATATAAATTATAAAATTATATAATTAATTAGATATATTCTGGCATTTTCAGAAATCATTCAATATATTCTGAGAAATAGATGAAGTTCTCAGAAACATGTAAATAAGAACTACAGTGCCAATATTGACTACAAGCATATACTGAATATGAGTTTGTACTGTTACAGTGTATAAAGGCTATATGGAGGTAATTGTAGTGAGTTTGTATATGGAATGATATATAATATGTTATTATAATATGTCACTAGTTATGTCCATTTTTTGTATAATCTTGTATATTTTGGCTTTTAAAGAAATAACTTTCCACCTATAATAGTGGAATAAATAAAGAAATTCTGTGTTTGACATATTTCAGGCACCCTGACAGTCCCATTTGTGTGGTTTGCTAGGATTCTATGTACTTAGGAATGTAGTGTCTTAGATTAAAGGAGGGAAAGGGAATCATTTTATTATTTAAGAATATACTGTAGTATGTCTTGCTCTACATTATCACAATCCTGTGTTCTGTATTGTTTTTATTTTTTTGATAATAGATATGACAAAGTGGTGGTGCACCATAGAGAACAGTCTACTGAACTATTATGAGGATGAAAATAACACTGTGCCAGAGGGCTCCATTGACTTAAGTGAAGTGGTGTGTCTGGTTGTTCATCCTTCAGATTTCATCTTGGGTTCCGGGTATGTAGAAGGACACCGGGCACAACTGTTATGGGTTCTTCTTTTAAGTCAACATAAAGCTTTCATTATAATGTTATAAGAGTATTTGGCCAATATACCTCCAATTACTAGTGGCCATCTGTCAAGCTATACAAAACACTCTGTCCTTGAATGGTCATGGGGGACTAGGGGACCCAACTAGCAAGTGTGCAGGGACTAAATTCTGCCTCATTTTAAAAAGAACTGCAGGGATATATGCAACACAGTGTTACTTTTAGTTATATATATATTTTTGAAAACAAGAAGAACTCTAGCCAAAATGTTCTTGATAACATGTGTAAAGGATATAAGGGATATCTACTCAACAGCGACACAACACACCTTTACCCCTCCATCCTAAACTTTTAAAGATTTTAACAGAAGTTACACTTTAAATTCATTTTTTTCAACGCTTAAAGTATAATTACTTAAATCTGTCTTTGCTTTATTGTCTCATAACCCCTTGTGCAGCAGAAACTGGGCTACAAGTAGGGGTACTGATGCTATCTCATAGCCACATAAACAGTGGCTATAAGAGGAGAGTTGACACAGGAAGCTGCAAAGCTGTATATTTATTATAGAGGTGCTACCCAATGGCTTGTGGGGAAGGGATATGTGTGACTCACATAAGCACCAAGACAAGATGTACAGTGGTGGTGATTTTTTAGTTTAAGCAGAGTATATACTTTACTATATTCATATTTCAGAGATTAAATTTGCTTTAAATACACCTTCCACTGTGTACAGTCCAATTTGTTTTTCTGTGCACAGCAGGTATAATGGTATATCTTCTTTTCATATTGTTCACATATTCTAAATCTAGTCATTACATTACTTTGGACAGATATGTTAAAAAGTCTATAAATTCTGGGTTGTCAGTCTTACACTTCTAAGTGTAGTTAATCAAAAATGAAGGAAAAATACAGAGCAAACATAAAAACTAAAAGTCAGTCTCTGTTTTCAGTAAATTTATCAAAATGCCACTGAAATAATCTCAGTGTTTTCCTTCTGTTTGCTCATCCCGAAAAAATGAACTAAATAAATTAAAAGAATACAAAATTATCTTTACCTTACCTTACAGTATATATCAGGGATGTCCAAACTGCGGCCCCACAGCTGTGGTGGAACTACGAATCCCATGAGGCTTTGCAAGATTCTCACAGACATGACTCCCGGAGAGAGATGCTTTGGACCTCAAACTAGCCATGATGCCTACCATAATTACTCACAGAAATGAACCCTACCCTACCGACACATCAGGGATAAACATGTGTTCACTTTAAATAAATAAGGAGTGTAATTAATAAAAAAAACACAGATTCACCTTATTTATTAACATTATCTTTGCTGTGTAAACATGACCTTTGCTAGACAAACTGTCTCTACTGCTTTAGTAAATGTGTGCAGTTAAAAATTATACATCGTTCTTTGATATTGTATTGTCAGTTTTTGCAATAATGTGCTTCATAAAGTTAATTCAGAAAAATCATTGCACAGGTTTTCACACCTTACAATATTGCTATATTCTGACAGGGATAATGTTATATGAGGAATCAGAAAGTTAAGTTAATCGGAAGATTAAATAATGTTCTGTAAGAAAAGAGGTTCATGAGAAATAAATGATTGCAATAATAAAGTATTTCATGCAAAGAAATAACAGTTGAACACCCAAGTGATATGTATTTGTGTGAATAGAATGTATTGGTTAGATACTGATTGCTCAAATAACATACACAGTTAATTAACTCATGCAGCTATTTTTATCTTGTTTGCAGTTATTATCTGTTATATTCTGTTATATTTCTTATTTAGAATATCTTTTTATTCAGGATCTCTGTGGAGGACTGAATACGGGTTATAGTAGATTAGTTCCTGCTATTGTTGAGCAACAGGACCAAATATTAGCAAATAATTTATATATTACAGTTTTCCAATTCTTAGATGGTGGCTGATTTTCTTTTTTCGAAGACCATTTTAGCAAGTACAGAAAATACCTGAAGTGCAGTATCCTTGTCATCATTATTATTATTATAATACAGGATTAATATAGCGCCAACAGTTTGCGCAGTGCTTTAGAATATAAGGAAGACATTACAATCACACTACAATTCAAGAGAAGATGGTAAGGAGGGGCCCTGCCCCTGGGGGCTTACAATCTAAAAGGGAGGGGGAAATGATACATGAGGAGGTAGCTGTGAGGGGATGAATTGTTTGAGAATGTGATGGTTGAGTGGTTAGGTTGAGGTGGGATAGGCTTCCCTGAAGAGATGAGTCTTAAGGGACCGCCTAAAGGAAGTCAGAGTGGGAGATAGACAGGTTGGGGTAAAGAGTTCCAGAGGAGGGGAGATACTCTAGTGAAGTCCTGGAGGCGAGCATGGGAGGAGTTGAGTTGTGGATGGCCTTGTAAGTCGTTGTTAATATTTTGAATTTTATCATTTGGGCTATTGGATGCCAGTGGAGGTATTGGCAGAGGCATGTTGCAGACACTGAGCGGTTGGTCATGTCCTGTGAGCTAAAAAAAAGGAAACACAATCATATTTATTTGTTATAAATTACTGTACTAATACCATCAATCTTCATGTAATGGAAATGAACAAAGGCAGATGAAGAAAGGCAGACATATTAGTAGGGAACTTTGGTGGGAGATATGGTTCACTCAGTAGGTACGGTGGAGAAATGAGTGTAGCCACCTTTGTCCTTGTAAAATAAAGAAAGCTAATGTAGCCACCTCATCTAAAGAGTGATCAGCAGCAATTTATTTACTTTCTGGTTTTACGTTTAGATGCACTTTCACCCTTTTACTGCCATGTACACTGGGGTTACAATAGAACAGAACTGCTTACAGCTGGCTGCCTCAATAGCCTTAACATCCTTGGTATTTCTTTAGACTATAGGTTATAGTCACTAAAGCTATAGCAGGCGGGTCCCCTAGGCTCTGCTGAATCATGAATAGCTATAACCAGTGGCTGAATAGCCATGGATCACAGGCATTTATAAGACATTTGACTGCTCTCCTCACCTACACTGCCCCACAGTGTGCCTTGCCTGTCACTAGATCTTCCCTACTCTGTGGAAGAAGCGTGAATAAAGAAAAATAGTTTAAAATTGGAGAGCAGGGCCCAGCAGCATGCATATACACACTGCTGCCTATTCATTCCTATGGATAGAGTGATACATAGCAAGGCAAGCCACTTCTCTGATCACTGCTCCTCACACTTTCTTCCTCTCTCCTCCCTTCTCCAAGCTAGTAGATGGACAGCTGCTGGAGGCTATGGGAGCAGAGCTGAAATAGTTGTATCCAGATGTTCTAAAACATAATGATTGTAAATACTTGAGCAAAAACATAAAGAAATGCTTTGCTGGGCAATGTATATTTGTTTGATCTGGATGTATTATTAAAAAACGTTTGAGAGTTTAATATTAATTTAAGCAACAAAGGGACACAAAGGGCGCAAAGGCAATGAAGCACTAGCTAACTTTACAGACCGTGATAGGAAAATAACTGTATAAGCACTTACATATAGATCCTGGGACCAGAGGATGGACGGCCTGTATGGAGAATCGGGACACCCGTGGTGTGTGCCCGAATCTGGCTGGTGTACTGCCTGGAGACGTACGTCCACATGGGGAGAGAAAGTTGTGAGCGAGGAGGGTCTCAGGAGGGACTCAGTCCGTGGCACCGCTAGGTGAGTGCGGGAACTGAGCGGTGTGAGGGAGACCCGGCGGTAGTCGGGTGCAGGCTGAGCTGCTGCTGCCGCGGCTGTAAATACTGGTGCTCGGTCTCTGTCAGAACAGACCGGGGCAGTGTGCGGGAGCCGGTGTATGGAAATGTCGGCAGTCCGTCCGTCTGTGATGGGATAAAGGTTGTTATAGAAGGAGAGCAACGCGTTTCGAGGTGTCACCTCTTTTTCAAGCTCAGATAGAACGTTATGACGGTGGCGGGAAACTGCCGGTTTAGAAGTGACAGGTGGGCTGAGCCAGAAGCGATAAGCGGCAATATCGCGGTTTAGAGCTAAGAACAGGGTTTCTGGACAGAGGCATGTATTAAAAGGCTTCCACCCCCCTCGCTCACAGCTTTCTCTCCCCATGTGGACGTACGTCTCCAGGCAGTACACCAGCCAGATTCGGGCACACACCACGGGTGTCCCGATCCTCCATACAGGTCGTCCATCCTCTGGTCCCAGGATCTATATATAAGTGCTTATACAGTTATTTTCCTATCACGGTCTGTAAAGTTAGCTAGTGCTTCATTGCCTTTGCGCCCTTTGTGTCCCTTTGTTGCTTTACATTCACAGGTTCTCCTCCTGTTCCCCAGGGCTGCATGCTTTTTAGTTAGCCTTCCATTCTCAGGGCCCCCATCCGAGAGCGCTGTTTATGTCTTTTTGTTTTTTTAATATTAATTTGATGAGGCCACGGCATGAATGTGCAGACTGAAGAATACCCAATGAGAGTGTTTTCAGCTGTCTACATTGATTTTATGTCTGTTATTTCCTCTTCTAAAAAAATATATATACTTTGATATACACTTCACACCAACAAAGGTATAAGGAAAGCAATCAGAGACCAGATTTTGACAAGGGGTATTTTTTTGCACTGAATTTTGTTACATTATGAACCAAACATTCACTTTAGAGACCCTCTATCATATTTCTTTTACCCCCATCCCCTGTATGTGTATCCCAATATGTTTTTTTACTTACCTTGTGCTGAAATGTTCTTAATTATTTTTTGCTCTCTGACATCACACAGGGATTTAAGACCTATTCAGAGCACCAGGGTTGGGAGTCACTTCCCACTGACTCAGGGCAACTTATGCAATAACAACTGGGTTATCAACAATGACACAGTGTATATAATCATGCATACCTGTAGTTCTAATGTCTACATCAGCGTCTCAGAATGCTGCAGTTTTTTTAATAACTGCAAGGAATTTAGAGTTTTCACCCTGTTAGAGGAAGCACATGTTACTGGTAGGATCACCAGGTATTTCTTAAATAAACAAGAAGTTTTTTTTACATAAAAATAAGGCACTATGATTTTAAATACATATCACTTTGCTATGCTATTTTTATTTTGTTTTACTATAGTTCTACTTTAAATTAATTTCTAATATAATTTGTCTGATGCAGAAAGCCTTCCACACCTTTGGGTCCCAGATGGCTCTTTAATAGGCTTCAGTTAAAATCCAGTTAAAAAGTGCCTTTACATTCCTTAATAACTTTATTTACAGTAAATGGTTTACCTCTTAATCTTTACAAATGCACATTTGTTTTCATGGAGACAATAGATATCCATTAAACATTAATGTATGAAGAATCATCAAGGGAGAGTGCCACAAATATACTAAAATGATCTGCAAAGTAATGTATGATTTTATAATACATTAAATGGCAGTTAATGCATGCAAACAAACTGCTTAGTTTATAAAGTCATTAACATAGTTCCTTAACACCATCTCAAAGTGATTACCACATCATCCTGCTCTAGCACTGACAAACCGCTTCATTTGTATGGAGAGAAACCGTGCTTTGAAACCCAGTGTAACAGATAAAGTGACTGTTGGTACATGCAGTGACACTAACAAATTCCCTAATAGCATTAATGTGTTATGCTGTTGCGACTAATGCTTCCTTTTATACTATAAACAAGGTAAAGCTTTATTAATTTGCTTTTTCATCCTCTTTTTTTTTATTCTGCTACATATCCAATTACCCAACTTTATTGTATTCTTTAATAGGAGTTTTATATTGTATCGATAAATTGTGACATTAATAATGGCAATAAAAGTTTTATTATTATATCACCATAAAATGGAATAATAATAAAACTGTAATTTTAAGAAATTACAGTAAATAGATGCACAGGGGTATACTATATCAGAAACATCTTTCAACATGTAAAACTATCTTAATTTAAATTAAGGAAAAGTTATTGGTAAGTGGATTATATTGTATCGGGTATCACCATTTAACAGTGTAGCTGTGTAGTACAGAATCAACAAGATCCTATTGTTTATACTCATATACTTAGGGGGTTATTCACAAAACTGCCACAGGCTCTACCCATAGCTTCAGTAGAACTGAAGGGCTGCTGTATGGGCTATTCCCTATAGCCCGTACAGCTCCCGAAGTTGGCCAAGCGGCTCAGTCGAGCCGAAGGCATATGCTTCGGCTCGACTGAGCCCAGGTGAAAGTCGAAGCTGGCAACATGTCACGGCTGGCTCCGGCCACTTGCAGAGACAGATCAGTGTCCCTGGTTACCAGGTAACCAGGGACGCCGTTCTGTCATTACACTGAGAACCCTGTAATATCACGGCCGGGTTCTGTGTGTAATGACAAAACAGGCTGACAAAACAGAATTGCAGTAAGGAATTGATGAAAATAATGAAAACACTGTCCTTGGTACCAGGCCAACATAAACAGTGTCAGAATTTACCTGCAGCCAGCTGCATCCATGACAGACCTTTTACACTCTTGCTGAATTGAAGAAGAAGAAAAGACTGAAGGCCAGAATGGAGCCCACCACCAGAAACATTGACACACCAACAAAAAATATGGCTGTTTTGAAGGCTCCTGAAGATATTGATTCAAAGTCCAAGGCACTTCCTTTGCAGATAAGCTCTGAGGTCAATGCATTGCCTATACAGTAGCTTCATCGTGTTCTAGGTGTGTAATGACAGATGGGCGTCCCGGCCACTAGCTAGCTCCACTCACTGCTGTTCGGCATCTATAAGAATAGACCGAACAGTAGCGAGTAGCCTGCCGGAGGTTCGGCTTAGCCGATCCAGATGTTGGATCAGCTGAGTCGAACTCCTCCTGCACTTCGGGTCCTCCCACCCGATGTACGCCTGAAGTGAATAGCCGAACAGCTCACTTCTCTTCAGGTCGGTCTATCACTCGGCTGCCAACGGCAGCTTAGTGAATAGACCCCTTAGTCTCTTTAGTTTCTCTCAGTTTTCTTTCTCCTACTATCAGTAGGTAACTTGAATTGCAGCACATCTGACTGGCCCCTTTTTCTGTTTCTCATATCCTCTCCCTGAGATCTGCCATACAGACTGTATAGTAGCCTGCAAGAGGTTGATACAAAGTCAAATTATGGTACTTATACAACTGGCATTTAATAAAGAAATAATCAAATTATGTATTGAGGGTTAGAGAGCTGCATCAATGTGTTTTTTTATAACTTCCTGGAGTTCAGCTTTAATCACTTTAGTTTGCCAAGCCAACTGGCGCTTTGCCACCCACTCTCCTTAGCCTTTCAATGTTATTGTTACATCTTATTGGCAGTTTATCTTGCTGGTGCTCACATTGGTTCCCGGATAATGCCCTGGTGGGTTTTGCAAAGACAAATGCTTGGCACACTGGCAAAAAAGAAAGCTTTCATGATACGGTTTGCATTTTCATTTAAAGCCTAATTGAAGTCACAGCAATAGATATTCACTCATTGATAGACATTGTACTAACAGCCTCTATTTTCATACTCTTACAAGTACATGCAGATGAGTGTTTAAATATGCTTGTGTGCTATATGTGAGATGTGATCTTACACTAAATCTGTCTTAAACATTTTAAAACTTTCTCATTGCTACTGATTAGTGATGGGCTGAACACACCTGTGTTCAGTTTTAACTTGAACTTTCGGACATGAAAAAAGTTCCAAATCGAACTTCAAACTCAATGTAAGTCTAAGGGAAAAATCGAATGTCCCCATTTTGAAGCCTTATAGGCAAGTTATTGCCCATAAAAAGTGTATGGGGATTCAGGTACTGTCCTGGGGGACATGTATCCATGAAAAAAAACACTTTTAAAAAAAATGCAGTTTTTAAAAGAGCAGTGATTTTAACATTGCTTAAAGTGAAACAAAAAAATCCTTTAAATTTCATGTCTGGGGGGGGGGGGGGGGGCC
>NW_017306779.1:381807-415148 GCF_000935625.1 Nanorana parkeri | reverse complement strand
GGGGGGGGTCCCCTTAAACTGCCTGTAAAGTGGCACACCTGTACGATGTATAGAACCTGCTGCAGGAAAAAGTGACATTTATTAAGAAAAATATGACATTTATATTGCCGGTAATTTGTTTTCCCTTAATCTTGTAAACAACTGCTTGGGGAGGCCACATTTTAGGACACTCGGAAAACAAGGTTAGAGATCTTTGGGATACATTTTGGTGTCTCTTTTGCAGAGGTTGGATGAAAGTAACAACAGGTGCTTTAAAATTGGGCCTTTGGTGTTGGCGGTACCTTCACACCGTAACCCTTCAGTTATTCTTGACAAGGGCAGGACTGGACCCTGCTTTAAAAATTAAAATTATATATACCTGTCACACACCTGTCTCCTTGTTGGCCTTTCAGACATGATGTGGGGTAAAGAAAAAAAAAAGAAAAAATGGGAACACCGGTGACGCAGGAGAAACACCAGTCATGCCACTGACACACAAAAAAAAGACAGTGAATATACAGCCTAGAAAATAATACTATATACAGTATTATTACAGGTAGCACAGGGTACTGTATATAGCATTAAATGCTGTATAAAGCACTGACACTCCACTACACTGACACCAGTTAGCTTTCACTACACTGCACTGCACTACACTGCACTGCACTGTACGGCACTGCCCTACACTACACTACACTGACAGAAACACACTATATTTAACTCCAGCAACACACTACATAAGGCTGTCATGTAAGCAGCCTTATAGAGTGTGGGGCTGGGACTTAGCTGTGAGCCATGATTGGGCAAAGTCATCATTACTTTGCCCAATCATGGATCTTCAGTGCACAATGCTGTGAGTAGGCAAAGTCTTGCACCTGACCTGTGGTCAGGTGCATTGATTTACCCAATCAGGGCTCTCCAATGCACACAGTGCATTGCGGGGAGCTCGGCAGGTGAATTGCCCGCTGAACGCCCTGACAGTTTGTGTGTTCGCCGAACACAAAGACTAGCGATGGTCGAGTCGAACTGCCCATCTCTACTCCTGATTTGCACTGTCTTGTTTGATAAACTTGATAAATCCACCCGCAGCACCTTTCTATAATGTTGAAGTGATCCTCCAGCCAAATAGCCAAGAAATCAGCTGGAGCAAACATCTCAGAACTGTTTTGCATGACCAAATGAAAACAGTGTTAAATGGCTGCATAGATTGAAGACAATGACAATACTTTAAGAGCACTAGGTTCATAAGAAAACACAGGGTATCTTAAAGGCATGAGCTTGGCCAATTTTCAAGAGGGCAGTAGCCTACTGTGGCTTTATCATTTGTACCCACTTAATGTGCCTTAGCTACACCAATTTAGGGAAGAGGTGTATGTGTGTGTATACATATACTGTACATATATATATATATATATATAGTGTTTGAGGCGATGTTGTTAATTTCCATACCTATGTGGCCTGCTTTCTCATTGATGGGTAGCTAAAAGTGCTACCATCAAGGGTGTCTAATGTGGACATATAAATCTGAATAGGTGCATACAATTTGATAGGAAAACATATTCAACAAAATAGGATACAGTAGTGAAATGCTCAAAGTTAGTCCTCTGTGAATAATGCTGCAGGCAGCCTTCTTTAACCTCAACTAAACTGCAAACAACACCAGATTCATCACCATCTACTAGAAATATTGGAAATCAAACACAAATGTAGGTAACCATCATCATGTGATGTTTTCTATATATGATGTGTTCAACAAGAATGGAGCTATTATTTGGTGTGCTACAAATTGAGAAACTTGACACTGTGAGTTAAAAAAATGTTTATTATTAGGCTTATTATTATTGCTTTTCTGCATCATATAATTGATAGCACAGCAGTAAAGTATTTATAAATGAAAGTGCTCTATTGTTCATGGTATAACAGCATTACCAGTACATAGGATGGGAATGTCTAGCAAAAGAATGCAAAAAAAATCTATAACTTGTATTTTTCCCTTGTTTTCATATCATACATTAAGTTACTGTTAGTGCCAAGTGTGTCTTCATAGTGCGCATGGCTGCAATAACATTATTTCCTTAATCAAAGGCCCAAAACTTAATGTAGCCTATTGACCATTGATTTGGTTTTTATTTGTCAGTGTGTGGGATGACTAAGTTGAGGTTAATGAATATTGATTTTCACATCCAGAAAACAACAGCCCGAATATACAGGTATTTGCTTCATTGGTGACTCAAAGGTTTGCACTCACTCTGTTGAAATAACTCTGCTCTACAAATTAGCAGCTGTTCAAAATGAGTCAGTAGATATTATAGAGAATTTTTTTCGCACTGGAACACCATGAAAACAAGTTCTTTTTTTTTCTCACATTTAGAAATAAATTGTTGACTCCTATGACTAACCTGGCAATGTTTACAGGAAACAGGCCTTTAATATTTTCACAAAATGTTTAGCCTTTAACCACTTGCCGTCCGTCCGTTTTTTTACAACGGGCACTGCAGCATTGGTGGGTGTTTCACATATAGACGATCGGCGGCTCTATAGCTCGCCGATCGTCTATATGTGCTTGTTTTTTCGATCCCCCCCCCCCGCGGCCGCCGCCGGTTTTTTGCCCCCCCCCCGACCCCTCACCTTCAATCCCGGGATCTGCTGCCCCATCTGCGGCCCGGGATCGGGGACGGGAGGGCGTCAGGAGGAAGAGGAAGGGAGATCAGCTCCTTGCTGACCTCCCTCCGGGCTGTGAATGCAGAAGTGATGTGTGTTACATCACTTCCGCATTCACCTGTCAGTCATCTGGCTGCTATAGCCAGAGAAAAGAAGCTGATGAAGCAGATCTCTGCTTCATCAGCTTCTTTTGGGGTCCACAGGTGACATTAGGGGTCCTAGGGACCCCTAATGTCTCCATAAAGAGGACCTGTCAGTGTGCCTTTGCTATTATATAGGGGGATTGTTATCCCCCTATATAATAGCAATAACAATAAGTGCAAAAAAATGGGGGGCTGGCTTAGCAACACAGCACTGACCACAAGCTCTCTCCAAAACTTTAAGACGGCTCTGTGTACAATGCTGCAACATCACCAGCACCGCTCCCAGCTCTCCAAAAAGACCAAGCTCTGGATACACAGCAACGGCCAGCTTACCTGTCACTACTTCCAACAGGACAAACCAAAGTCATCGGAGACAGGGCTGGGGGCTGTCGTGGGATCTGATGCAGAGCGCCTGAGCTGTCATGGATGAAGCCTTCTTCTGCTTTTTTAAACATTGTATCTAAAATATTATAAAAGTAATTTCCAAGAAATCCTCTCCCCCCCCCCCACACACACACACACATGAAATTCAGCCTTCACTTGTGTTATGGGTTTTTCTACTGATTCCTCTGCATTTAACCTCACTGATTAGTTGGTGGAGGAGATGGGCAAGCTGTTGCTTAGGTCAGATAAGATACTATGGATTACTGGAGGCATGCCAATGTGACCAAAAATAGAAAGTAGATTGCAAATTGAACTGGCTTGATTAGATGTGAGTTGTGATTTGTATCACTTGCAGATAACTGAGATTTAAAATGTTGATAAGCATGCTCTTTGATATCAATTCCCACATATAAAATGTTTTAATCATTTTGCTATATGATTAAAAGGATAAAAAGGATACCAAAAATCACACGCACAACTATCCTGCATAGGGATGAAACTGCTGAAGCATGATTGCTACCCATGAATGCTTGAAATTCCACGGTCCTTGTACTTGGCCTCACATAGTATCATTATGTTTTTCTAATTAAGCAAAAGGATAAGGAATTTCTCAAATAATGCAGCACTTTACGAAGGACTTAGCAACCTGACATAGTCATGGGCAAACTTAAAAGGGAACCAACCAGAGGGTGGGACAAAGGGTGGGACAAATGTGAGAGAACCAAAAAGAATAGTGATAACTTTTTGCCATCATTCTGTCCTTTTAACACGTAAGAATTATTTAACACATTTCCTTACTATTGCAGGTGTAGACAACCTCGGCACACCACCTGTGGTGAAACTACAACGTACATATTCCATCATGTTAGAATCTTGCAATGCCTCATGGGGCTTGTAATTTAACAACAGCTGGAGGGCCAAAGTTGCCTGCCCCTGTACTATTGTAAACATGCTGCTGTTTCATTACTTCATAAACCATCTTTAGCGAGCCTTTTGCTGAACATTTCTTACTCAGCAATATTTTCATATTATATCATTGTTGGACAGGCTGTTTGAGGTGTCAAGGGATGGGCAATTGTAACCAGTCTCTGCTGCAATTTAGTTCAAGATGTCACTACTACTGATAGTGCTGAAAGATGGCTTTGAAGGGAATATCAAAACCTTAAGTAAAACCTATTTTAGATGATACCAAGAGTCACTGCCATTGATTAAGGACTTCAAATTGTCTGTGTTCTGTTGCAATCAGGCTCCAAATAAGACCGTCCTATGAACCGAATATATCCTTAATGACAGTCTGGAGGCAAGTTGTGCATATCTTGATAAGATAAAATCCATTATGTATTACATCTGCAACATATCTCATTTAACATCTGTAAGCTTTTCAGAAAGCATATTTTGTAACATCAATAAATAAAATAAAAAAACAGGGGTATGGAAAGCTCTTCCAAGTCTGTTATTTATACACCTGGCACAGCCATTCCGATCAATTTACAGTTTCTTGAAAAAAATGTGCTGCATCCACCCTGCACCAGAGCATGAAAGGGCAGCAATCAGAATAATTTTATGTTAATGGAAACAATAAAATACTTGTTTTCAACTGAACAATAATATGTTTTTACTAAAATGGATTGCTTTTAGTATGATCAATGGTACTCAGCTAGGGTTGGATATTTAGCTCTTGTAATTTGTCTGAGAGGCCTCTTAAAACATAATTGTTTCTCTTTTTAAATTTAAACATAATTATTAGTATGGCACATGTCAACCTACTGCTAATTTACTTCAAGGTTGTTTTGAACATGTAACATAAAAAGTAGGAATTTGTTTGTTGTTTTTATTTATTTATTTTCTCCCCAGCAAATCCTAATTTTGCCTTTGGATGCTATCTTGCTAAATCTGTTTTATCAACTACCCCTCCAACACCCATTGTACTGCTGGAGTGCAAAAGATGCTCAAAAATTTAAGACATAAATCCCTGTTGCATTTTACTTTGCCATTAAACAACAAATAAAAGCCTGGCTAACTTTTAGGGGTAGATTTAGCAAAGGCAATCTGTGTTTATTTTAAGTGCCAGATCATTTACAAAGAAATTGAAAGATAGAATTTTGCCCCACAAAATATTCAACACAGCTTCACTTTCCTAAGTAAATATTCTCTACTACTTTAGTAAATCAAAATCATTGTTCTTTCATAGAACTCAAAACAATTAAATCTAGGGTTGGTTGTCACTGGGGAGAGACACTGGGGTTGATTTACTAAAGCAAATATAAACTGTTTACTTTGCAAGAGAATTGACACTTTGCAAGGGAAGTTTTCCTTAAGGTCTCCACACACCTTACGATAATCGTACGATAATCGCGGGAAATCCCGCGATCATACGATTATCGTAAGGTGTGTGGAAGCCGTGCGACCTCTACTACTGTATCAGTAAACCAAGGGGAAACTTTCCCTACAAGTACCTACTCTTGGATTATCTAAAGCAAATTTAGTTCCATTCTAAACATACTGTACATACATAAGTACATAAGTACATTACATTTTAGTGATAAAAACAATATATTTAGAAATAAAACACAAGACATATAAAATGTGCTTAACATCTCTACTTTGAACATGCAAATCTGTTAAAATTGAAATCATATCTACAATTGTTTTACTTTTTAGCATTTTGTTTTTAAATAGAACAATCCATATTCATATTATATCTCTTCTGGACAAATCTATTAAAACTTCAGATTGCACAAACAAGAATGTTATAATAACTGTATATCTTCTGACATGAATAAAACTATTTAAAAAATAAAAAAAACTTCAGATTGAATTTTAAATTCAGTTAAATCTTGCTACTAAGGATGGGGTTTGCATGGGCTTGAAGATCCCTGAGCAACATAATTGCTCTCTTGTACCTTTTCTGACAGCCGTTAGTGGCTGACTATGTGCCTACATTTACTTCTACGACGAATGGAGGCTATTCCAGTTCATGCTGCTTGTTGGTGTCAATCTGCAATTCAGTGAGCCAAAAGTGCATGAAGCTAAATTCCTGGTATACGTATTCATGGACATGTACCAATATGTGGCATACCCTTTGGTAGCCCTATATTCATCATAGAGATTAATAGAGGTCCGAAACAAAATAGATGTCAGTCAAAGACAGTGCAGAAGTAGGCATGAAAATTTCAGAGCTTCACAACGGTTTTAGGGCATCCTAAGACTGGATACACACCTTTGCATTGCCTTATCACCACTCGCAGTACTGCACCATGCATTTATTGGTGTGTTGCAGTGCTTATTTAAATGGCATCTCAGTGTATTAAAGCAATGCACCTGTGTTGCACTACCATGTGTTGCCATGTGATGTGTTCCCAAGAAAGTGTCAGGTTGATCATTAGTGTGCTGGGATGCCTTGGCAGCCTATTCAAAATTTAAGGACTGCCTTGATACAATGCACATTCACATGTGACATTATGCACATTAACCAACCATACAGGCGTACATAATTCCAAGGAATTATCCTCTTGGAATATCACAAATCAAGATGGGGGATGTATGTTGTATTCATTTCTGTTTATTCTTTTATACATTTAGAAAAGTATATCTATACTTTTATACTTTTTTCTATCTAAACCCAAGAGTAGCCCTTTGAACAGCCCTGTGGCTTTGTTTCCATTTATCAGATGTGTTTTCTTTATTTTTAACTGGTAATCTTACGAGTAACACACTTCCTATTCTAGGGTAACACCCTCACTCACTGTACTATACCTCCGGCAGAGCAGCATTGTCCCCCTAGGACAGGATGTGTAATAGGACTACAGTACACCTGCCTATCTCTTCAGCTACATAACATGGAGGGAAAGTATTCTGTAGTTCACAGGGAGATCCCATTGAACGTATATAAACAAAACGTGAATAGTATATTTAACAATCCAAAATGGAAAAAATAAGACACATGCATTATTAGGGGTTATATACACTTTAAATATGTGTCCAAAGGATATAAAGATATTAATAGATTGAAATAAAAAAAATTGACGAAAAGGAAGAAGGAAACACATTGTCCCTGTCATTATTATTATTGTAATCTAACAAATTCACTATTGTATTAAGCTCACCTTTTAAAATGAAAGATCTGCTCTATGTAACACTACAATTACATCAAACTAGAATGTGTATTAGTATATGAGAAATCAAGTTCCCCTTTAGCTATAAATACATTTGCCAGGCTTGATGCACATTTCACGCCCATCACCACATTCCCTTTAAATAGCTTCAGGAAATGAGTTGTGAATCTGTATAATACTTGTATGAAATAAATTTCTAAATAAATAGGCGCTGATAAAAAAAGAAAAAATTAAGCTCTCAGGGGTTATTTGAGATTTTAATATAACGTAATTATTTTTTGGATTCTTTGCAAAAGATGTAAAAGAAAAATGTGAGAAGTCATATACAGAATGTAAGTACACTAAATACAGTTATTTTTCAAGGTTTCAGTATATCAAACAATATTGCCTAATTCTTTTTCTCTCCACTAACAAAAATGAGTAGTGCATGAAATAGCAAACACTATTGAAGGGAATTAAGCCTCTGGCTATGTTAGATTATACAATCTAAATAAAACAGTTTTTTTTCTTTGCTCTAGGGCCATCTTTACCTTTGAGATATACGTATTGTCAGAACGTATGTTTCTTTTTGGAGCTGAAAATGCAGAGTCTCAGCGAGAATGGGCCAAGGCACTATCTAAGGTAATGCAGATAATTATCTGATAAAGCTATGCCTCGGGCATTAGCATAAAATAAATTGGCGTTAACTGTATGCTCTCAAAAGAGCCAGCTTTAATTTCATTTTTTTCAATATGTAAATATTTTTTAGTGTAACTGTGCTAAAGGGAAATTATCTAGACAACTTATAAAACTGTAAATGCAACAATATCTGTGATATGTTGAAAAAAAAAACTATTGGGTATTTAATTTACCAAAATAATCAAAAAAAATGCACACAGTGGTTTCAAAAGAAGCATGTGTTAAAGGAATCTACTTTACCTTAATTGTTATTGGTATAATCAGTAAAGATGGCTATGCAAGTGCCTGCTCTTTCTTATTTATAGGTTTGCATGTTGAAACTCCAATTCTTCTGGTTTGGGGTAATATATATCAAAAAATGGCATCACATTTACTACATTTAGCAAATAGATGTGACTTCTGGCCCAAAATGCCCACATGCCCGATACTAAACAAGTCCGATGCTGTAGAAGAGAGAGCTTTGTTTTTGTCATAATAAAGCAAATAAACAAGGAAAAGGCAAATGTAATTATTTTTTACCTGAAATTTTAACACATTTCTACAGTTATTGATATTTATAAAATGGTGTCATATTGATTTATTTTTCCTTACACAATAATATTTAAGTAATCGTTCCACATTAGACACCTGTGGACCATCCACTGTAGATATACAGGTGAAACTCGAATAATTCGAATATCGTGCAAAAGTAATTGCAGTAAGTGCTGCAAAAGGGGCCCAAACCAAGTACTGAGTACTTATGCATGCTTGTACTTTTCAGAGGTCAGATATTGTTCTATGTTCTTGTTTTATTGATTGCATGTAATAATCTACTTTTTTGAGGTTGTGGATTTGGGGTTCTTGGGGTTTTCATGAGCTGTAAGCCATAATCATCACAATTATGACAAATCACGGCTTGAATTATCTTGCTTTGCATGTAATGAGTCTATCTCATATATTAGTTTCACCTTTTAAGTTGCATTAGTGAAATAAATGAACTTTGCACGATATTCTAATTATTCGAGTTTCACCAGTATGGTCAGGTCACTGCCCCATTTTCCAGGAGGATGTACCCATATGTTCTACCATTGTAGCTGCTACCCCCACTGTCATTAGACAGTAGAGAGCCGGGGCTTTAGAGAGAGTCGATTGGACCAGCTCTGTGTCCAGTGATTTCTGTAATTGGGTATGACAGTGATCACATGGCAATGTTTAAATTGCCAAGCCCTCCCTTTCCCTTTACATCAGAGGCAGGTGAGAGAAAGGTGAGTAATGGATGGATGAGTCCCCCATTACATTGGGGATGTGAAGACTGGAAGCTCAGAGAAAAAAACAAAAAAAATAACATTGTTTTTGCTTTCAGTTATGCTCACAGGAAATTCAAGAACACTGTCTTTCTGGGTAGATCAACAGATATTTTCTGTACTTGCTAAAAATGTTGTAAACCTGAGAAATTGCAGCCTCCACATCCAAGGAGTAGTTTGTCCTTGGGTTTAGGTATACTTTAAACCATTGCATAACTAATTTAATGTGAATCATTCTGGTTAGAGATGATTTACTGGCCAATACATGTTTAATCCACAAAATAATTGACTGCACCTTATAGAATAATTGCTATTTGTTAAGAAGGAAATACTGATTCATCAATGTATCCATAATATTTGGGGAGAATTTAGAAATCCAGTCAGTCTTGACTCAAAAATTGTATGATTCTTCACAGTTTGGACATGTCAGACTTAAGAAAATAGCAAATATTTGCAATTATTTCCAATTCAAAGATTCATGGATTTGTCTGAATCTATTTATACTTTAATAACAAACAACATGCTTTAGGCTAAACTGTCATTTGCTAACTTACTTTTTGGCAGTACCGAGCCTCTACCATTCAAGCGCTGCACAAAAACAACATAAAACATTGAGCCAATTAGTATTTTCCAGAAACCAGTGCATTACTTGCAGTTAATCTCACATATACACGCGTGAAGTAACTACTGTACCATCAGAATCTGCTTCCCACGTAGACATAATATACACAAAATATGAACTGTTGCAGGGATGAGCGGAATTATTTTTGCTAAAATTATTTTGCTGGAGTGCGGATTGTTTAGTTTTTTTCATGTAGCATTCTTTGTAGTTGTTTGTTTTATTTTAGGATTTTTTGTGTATTTGAGTGTTTTTGTGTACTGTCACAATTTTTTCCACTGTTTTTATTTCTGTAAAATAAATAAATGCAAAATGAAGACACAATAATGAGAGGCTGTTTTATGGCACAAAACAGGTCCACGATAAGTTAAAGGAGCATGCCTAACCCTCATTAGCAATTTAAAATGACCCTTTCACCACAGAATCAAAAAAACTTAGATATAATAAACTATTAGGTGACTTTTGTCTTAAAAAAGCCACCGCTTTTCAGCCCCCTAGCTTGTTTAAGTTGTCTACACTTCCAAGTGTGTAGAAAACTTGATCCCCCACAGGCCAATATGGTTCCTACCGCTGATTTCTAGGTCCGTATAGGACGTATGGGCCATAGGGAGGAATCACAGCACACACCAGGGGGTGCAGGTATTTAACTGATCTGAAAAAACTGAGCAGAGAAGCAACAACTTTTCAATACATGGTTAGCTGCAAAGGTGTAAATTTCCAAGCTTTTTTTTACAGGTGACTATTTAGAAAAGCTGATTGGTACTCGCAGAGTCTGTGGCAGGATTTAAAGAACTTCTCTGAGAATCTCAGCCAGGACTTCCAGAAGACCCACCATTACATAGTTACATAGTTACATAGTATTTGAGGTTGAATAAAGACATTAGTCCATCAAGTCCTCCTCTCACAAGAGCTCTGACAGTACTGTTAATGGCATTTACAGAATCCATGCCTGAACTTTAGTATGCCCTAAAATGGTGCTGGGTGTGTGATGCTCTGATTCAGAGGGGTATTTAAGCACCAGCTTTGGAAGTGGCTGGTCCTGTGTCTTCAAACCAGCTACCCTGTTCATGCAAAAAACTATAATACTAAAGTTGTTTCTGTTTGCTGACCTGGACCGCCTGACCATTCTCTGCTTGCAGCCTCCCCTGAACTCTGCCTGGACCCGACTATGCTCTAATCTCCGGCCTTGCCTGTCGACTGCTCGTTGCTGACCTAGACTGCCTGACTATTCTCTGCTAGTCGCCTGCCTCGACCCCTGCCTGGATATGACTATGCTCTTGTCTTCTGTCTTGTCTTCTGTCTACTGGCTGCTGACCTGGATCGCCGAACAGTATTCTGATTATCACCTGGTTGGACCCCTGCCTGACCACACTTTGGTCTACTATCTCCACATTGGAGCCTTCCTGTTCTTGCTCATTTCTTGGCAGGGTGATCCTGAGGACTTGGTACCGACAAGCAAAGAAAACAATCTCTACCATTAGGAGCTCTGGTGAAAATTGACTGCTGCTTAAACTCTGCACCTCAGGTGAGCCTGTAAGCAATACAAGTGGCAAACACACTCATCAATTCCTTTTTCAGCTTTGAAGTAAGGTGCAAAGTAAAGGAAAGTAAGTTCGACAGTGTAATTGTTTTTTTTTTATTGTGTGCTAGGAAACATTTTGCTTTTGTATTGTGTAAAGCACTTGCATGTGCACCCTACTTTAAAGCTAGTTATAAATTGATGAGTGCCTATGCCATTTGTATTGCTTTTTGGATTTGGTATGGGGACACACTGTGGGCTTCATCTGCCATTGTGATGTGCAGGGATTCTGGTGTGTCCCTGTGCCTTTAAGGAGGAATGGGCTAGCTCCTGGCGAACCTCCACCCAATTCATCTTTTGCTTTATATATGCTCCAAGATGGAGGCTCTCATAGAATAATCTTAGGAACATTCTACACAGAGGGGCCTTGATGAGGCGGTGCGGCTTCCACATATTTTGCTAAAGTTGTGCAGCTAAAACCTCTGTTTTTAACCCTAAAAGTTAGACAATATTTTTTTTGCAGGTTAGCTGGTAAGTGTGCTGGGAAACATTTTGCTTTTGTCGGGTGAGCCTCTGTCACCTGCCAGGGGGTGTCACCCTAACACTTATCCTGTGGTGACATGGTCATTTTAAAGGCAATTGCATCCTTAAAACCACAAAAAGCACCTTAATTTCAAGTTCCTTATTGCCTAATGCAATTTCCAGATTTTCACCAAGATTTTAGGGAGATGAAACCTCTCAATTTTGCTCATCCTTGGTTGGATATGAGGACAGCATTGAGAAACACTGATTTAACCCATTGGGCTTTGTTAAGCTTTGCTGTGTAACTATTTAGAAATTAGAATGATAATTTTCCCTTTTTTTGGCTTTTGTTTGCAGAATTTTGTGCCTACTGGGAACGAGTCTTTAGTAGAATTAGACTTTGATGTTCTCGGATTTTTATATTACAAGGATTCATATACTCTCATGGAATGGAAAGAAGGATGGTTTGCCTTGGAAAAAAACTCTCTGCATTATAGTCACAGGCAAGAAAACTTTCAAAGAGAAACCATACAATTAAAGAAACTACAGGAACTTAGTAAGCTAATATAATTTAGAATTCTGTTATGTCATTTATCCAGACTTGTATGCATTATAGAGTAATCTAGAGAAGAATTTTGCCCAAATGTCTTTCTTTTTTGTAGTTTTAAAAAGAGTAAGAAACATTTTGAAACTGTCTTCTTTATTTCCAGTTTGTGCTGTCTTTGAGGTAATTTAAGTATTACAGGTGACTGGTAAGTGAGGGGAAATCCTCCTGCAAGGTCCCAAACAGCAAAACCCTTAGAGGTTCTAACATTTCTCCACTCTGCTAAAAAAGTATGTGTGTGTAAGTGTGTGTGTCTCTGTGTGTGTTAATTTCCCCTCACTTTCTGTCCCCCAGGTGACTTCAGTCAGCAGAACAGGAAGTTAGAGGACAATTTCTCTAATAGGGACACAACAATAAAAATCTGCCAAAGGTTCTCGACATTGCCTGCTCCATCCCAAAAAGTTTGACTTGTAGTTTAGCAGCCAACCCCAGGAAACATTTGTGCCAACCATTTAGCTACTAATACTATCCACCGAACACTGCAAAGGTTTTAAAGTCAGAAAGAACAACGATGAGTGCACATGTTGTAACATGTCTTCCTTTCTTCTCTTTCTTCCTTCTGTATCACCATTGAAGTTAAAATGTTCAAAACAGTTCTAAAGTATTCCTGTGATCAGACTATGAATATTCAAGTTGTTAAACATAATAGGCAGCAATTTGTCCTTGATGTTCACAACAGAAGTACTGAAGTAATTTAAGTCATTTTCTCAGCAGCTCAGCTCCCCTTGCTCTCACCTTGGCAAAGTTTATTTTAAAATGTATTTCTGCTTTTGCCGCCAAATTGAAATAATACCTATTTTATATTTGTTATATGTTCCAATTCACATAGCATAACCTAAAAAAATAAAAATAAAAAATGATTCTTGCAGATTAAATTGGTTTTGCTTGGGTTAGGGATTTATGGGTTAAAATGTCATCTTGCTTCTATTTCTTTGAACTGTTAGGAGGGGCTGTGAGGGGTGAGGGTTCTGAGGTGGCTTCTCCATTCTATGTTAATGAATACATTTCAGCCCCAAGCCTTTCTATAAGAACAGGCTACTGTGAAATGGCTCAGAAAAACCTGGAATCGGCTATCTTGCCTGAGTTAACAAAACATTTAAAAGGTAAGACATTTTTTCTAAGTTTTTTTTCAGTATGCTGTGTGAACAGGAACATCTGATATCCTGTTTTAGGATGGATCCTTTCTCTTGCAGGGCACTATGGAGCCACCCTTGTTTGTGCTAATAAGTTGTGTATGTCTCCACAAAAAAACAGGCAGAACAAGGCAAACTATCCACCTGCTTTCTGCTCCCCACTTATACTTTCTTCCTTCTCCAAGCTAGTACACGCTAGTACAGCTGCTGGAGTTTGATCTGTCCCTTGTGATCTTGTACTGGACAGAAAGCTCAGGGAAGCTGAGCTGAGAGAGTTTGAGCCAGGTATTTGGAAACATGATGCCTGTAAGTGCTTGGGCAAAAATGTAAAGGAATAAATAATAAATAAAATGTAAAGGAATGGGCAATGTATATTTGTTTGCGCTAGACTACTTTTTGAAAACAAGTTGGAGTTTAATACTACTTTAAGGTTCTGCAGTGATTCCCAAGGAAATATACACTGATATACAACATACATTATATTGCCAAAAGTATTGAGACACCTCTCCAAATCATTGGATTCAGGTGTTTCAATCACTTCCATTGCCACAGGTGTATGAAATCAAGCACAGAGGCATGCAGACTGGTTCTACAAACATTTGTGAAAGAATAGGTCGCTCACAGGAGTATTGGTTTGTTATATGGTATTATAACAAAGTGGAAGCTTCAGTACCTGACCTCCCAAATGCGCTTCTGGAAGAATGGTCAAACATTCCCATAGACACACTCTTAAACCTTGTGGACAGCCTTCCCAGAAGAGTTGAAGCGGTTATAGCTGCAAAGGGTGGGCCAACTCAATATTGAATCCTACGGACTAAGACTGGGATGCCATTAAAGTTCATGTGCGTGTAAAGGCAGGTGTCCCAATACGTTTGGCAAAATAGTGTATATACAAAGATATAAACCAAAAATACCTTTATGGACATCAGGAATTTAAAAATGTAAACATTCAGAGAAAACACATACAGATACAGAAAGCAGAACATGATTATTTATTCCGAGCAAACAAAAGACATACCCTTTGATTTTGCTAATTTTTGCAAAATGAAAACAATACCACTCATCTAATGCAAGTCAATCAATACTACAATGCTTACCTTCTTTCCCTATCTGTCTACATTTAGAAAAAATTGATAGCTTGCATGAAAGTGCAAAATCCATCATTTAAGCAGAACTTAAAAGAGCATATCAAATCTTAACCCTTGCAGTGAGGCTACCCCCATGCTTGTTTTGTCTCATTTTGTCTTATTTGCTAAAATAACAAAGTTGTACTTACCCAAACCACTATCCCGGTTTGCTCTTACACCACTCCCTCCAGCCTGTTTCTTCCTGTGTTCCAGCAATGTTATTTCCTTCAGTGTCCTCACATCCAAACATTGTATTGGACAAAGTGACTAACAGGACTTTAGACTGCTGGAGCACAGAGAGTGAGGTTGAAGCAAGCGGTCTAAGAGCAAGGCATGATCATAGTCCGGGTGAGTATAACTCTTTTATTTTAGCCCTTAGAGAAAACAAGCACTTAGCCGTTGTGTGTGGGGGAAGTTCCACTGCAAGGCTTAGGATTTGATTTGTCTGGAGTTCTGCTTTACATATACATCACAGACAGTGAATATGGTGCATACAAAATGTTAGCTCTCACAATAACCAGTATATGATGAACAACTCTGTGTTCCACCATATAGCAAAATAAATTCAATGTGAAATTATAATAAACCACCACAATTAAGTGCTAGTGCCTCTTATTCCAAAAAAAACTTTTATTTCATGCTTGCAACAAGTTATATTACTTTATATACAGTTCATAATCTACTGTTAGTCCACTGTATCTATTTCCACTTAAAGGAGAACTATGGAGGTGAGTGCTTTTCACTCACCTCATAGTTCTAGCCGACCTGTGACAATGAGACTGTCACAGGTCGGATCAGTAGATCGGGAAGTGAGCGAACACATACTGGTGTTCGCTTACTTCTAGATCCCGTCACGGCTCTCTGCCGTGACAGGGGAGGGGCTGGATTCCCCCCTCCCCACTCCAATCCACCAGCGCTGAAGGGGCGGGTACAGCTGGCTCTGCCTCTAGATAGGCAGAGCCAGCTGTCACTCACGCAGCTGGGCGGATCTCGACATCGATGTCGGGATCCACTCTGGCTGGGGCGTCTCAGTATACCGCGAGCTGTAGCCATTAGATATACCATGGAACACAGTGAAGACTGTCTTTAACAAGTGTAGAAAATATGGCACAACAGTGACATTACTAAGAATGGCTTCTACATATGATGCCATGTGTATCTGACATCAATAAAAGGACATATTGATGTATTAGACCTTGGTGTGCGGGTGACTATTTTCTCTATGTTTGAATATGTGTTGCGCCATCCCCATGTCATTCCAGCACCCACTTGCATACTATGGTGGAATTCTGGTCTGTTGTGCAATGGGAGAACTGTAATTACCAAGAACAATTGATGAAAAAACAAGAAATCTGGTCCAGGAGGCTGCCAAGAGGCGTACAGTAACATTAAATGAGCTGCAGTCATTTCTAGCAAGTACTGGTTGGGTACTACATTTGAAAAACATCTAAGCATTTTTCAAAAACCTACACAACCTAACAAAATCATGTGGGAAAATGTGGTATGGTCTGAGACAAAGATTGAACCTTTTGACCATAATTCTTACAATAATTTTTGGCACAAAAAAATTCATCACCAAAAGAACACCATACCCACAGTGAAGCAGGGTGGTGGCAGCATTATGCTTTTGGGCTGTTTTTCTTCATCTGGAATTGAGACTTTGGTCAAGTGGAGAGACTTATGAATAGTTCCAAATATTAGTCAATTTTGGCAGAAAACCTTCAGTAATTGAGTGACTATATTTCTTTATAAGCCACTTGTATATGATTCACTAGTAGAACAGTCCATTCTTAGATAAAGATGAGGAGT
The DNA here is from genome assembly GCF_000935625.1 of Nanorana parkeri. Classification (NCBI taxonomy): domain Eukaryota; kingdom Metazoa; phylum Chordata; class Amphibia; order Anura; family Dicroglossidae; genus Nanorana; species Nanorana parkeri. The sequence continues at coordinate 398,572 of NW_017306779.1, read as the reverse complement.
TACAGCCAGCGATTTATAATTAGGAAATACTAATGTTCAGCATGCGTTCCTCTACAGCCCTGCTACTTGGCATATAACTCAACAACATAAACAGTAGAAGTTGATTCACTTCACAGTTCAGCAACTCATAAAGTAACAGTGGAAGTTGACTTCACTTCATAATCATAAACACATTTTTATGAAAGGCAGTATTGAGTAAAAGTGCTTGCGGTTTTGCAGACAGGCTCTAGTTTCACTGTTCTTTTCAACATGGAGGCCTTCTTGGAAGCTGTATAGGGAGGTAGGATATGGAGATGTAGGTGGCCTATGAACAGCAACAGAAGAGACAGTGCATCTTATGTCATACACTTCCCGATTTGAGTAGGAAAAGAGAGGACTAGTAGACTTTAAAGGAGTTGTAATGAATGTGAGTGGATGAGATGCTGCTTATCTGCCAGGATGGAGAGTGGAATGAAATAGCTACTAGTGGAGGTGAATGTAGCGAATTGCCAGGAAGGAGAGGGGAACTGTCTGCTGCAGTAGTCAGGATGATGAGTTCTCTGAGTACACCTGCTCAGTGTCAGAACATTGCTTGAACACTGAACAACTGTCCCTTCTGGCTAAAGTCAGCTGGGCAGGAGGAGCTGGATGATGCCTCAGCTTCTAACAGTCAGGGAGGCGGCGCTGAACATCAGAGCTGGAGTGATGATAGGTGAGTATGTTACACCTAGCAATTAATTATTTCTATGTTAACTGTTACTAATAAAATCAATTTTGGAAAATAGATATCAATATTGTAAACTAGGCTAAAGCTGTTAAATTAAAGTAGTTGAACATATGTTTTTTTTTTTATTCTAGCAAAAACATCATCTGTTGAAAATGGAGAGAAAATTAATATTTTGTTGTTGGTTGAAAATGGAAGGTAGGATATGTTTTCCATTTCTTTTTCCCTCCCCTTTTCCTCCTTCTATGGATGTGCACTCTACCTGTGATAGCAAAGGGGATTTTTATTTTTTGAGGACTGTCCAACATCACTTGCAGGGCAAAACATTTTCTTGTTTATCTCCCCCACCAAAATAATGGTTACCATAGATATATGAAGCAATTTTTCAAATGTGAGCAGAGCAGTCTGCTAAAATAGGATTGTACACAGCAATTCTTGTCTTAAATTTCTGCTAATCCAATGCTCAGATATTCTAACTATTACATTAATTACCTCAACCTAAGACAACTCAACCTAGTTTATATTTACTTTTTTCTTTCAGAAGTGATAGAGTTTTTTCATTTACCTTCCACAATATTAGAAATGTTTCTAGTTGATTTTGAATGTGCTATTCTAAATGACAAGGAATGCCTAGTATGCTTTGCCATTCAGGTTATAGGATATTTTAGGAGTTTCTGGTTTCCCGTCTAAGTGTATGGAAAGTCATTTTTTTTCTCTTTATTTTGGATAGAGAGTGAAAGGGTTAGACCATGTGTCAATTTTCTATTGCTATCTAGGCCCCGTTGTGCTTGGAGATACACATTGTTACATAATATGTAATATAAAGAGTGTAATGTTAATGTTAATATTCTTCAACTGCCACCATCCCATGGTATGTTTAACATTTACGTGTGAAAACAGGGGCTTTACTTATGACATTAAAGGTTGTAAACATATAGATACAGATAAAAATATCAAGTTTTATTAGTATTCCCAATAAAAACCAAACATGATTTGCTAATGAAATCATAAGCTTTGGTAATTTTCACAATCCATAACAGTTAGAGAATTAACATTCATGTACATGATAAATGTAAACAAGTATTGATGGACCCATATCAACACTTTTTGCAGTTGATTCTGCTTCTTCAGGACCGGGTCCCCTCATAACTGCAAAGAGCGTCCCCTCACAACGGCAAGTGTACCGAATAACAAAGAATGGCACCATCATCAACAAGAACCAGGGACAAGAGCAATGGTCCTGAGGGTGGAGAGGTGGTTTCAATGCTTCTTTAGTTAGTCTATGCACTCATTCCTGTGCAGTTGTGGGGGACAGTTCTTTGACCTTTGAGTATTTCCATAAATATTTAAATATTACTATCATTATTAGTGTGTATCAATATGTTTACAATATTTAATGCCACAATTAAAGTAGCTGTTTTTTCAATGTACATTTGATGCACCTTGCTGTTTCTCCTGGGGGCCATTGGTCCACAAGACTGAAAGTGAGGAGAAACCCAAAACATTTGTCATTGGAGTAGATGGTGAGCATTAATTATCAAATGAGGACAAATGTTCTGAAGACAGATGTCTAAGATGGGGAATTTGTAAGATGGAAGAACTGAAGTAAAATCTCCCTAGTGGGACACAGACAGCACAAACAAAACCTGACAGAGATTTTAATCCTTTCCTACTCTATCCAAAACAAAAAACATTTTCACTATAAATACACTTTAGTGCATGTTCCAAGGGTTTTCTGCTAAAGTGTTTCTTAATTCAAAAGCCTTAATGCTCACTTTATTAAATTAGTATTTTAATGTGGAATTGGTTTAACAGAATTCCAGGTTCACATTGCTCTTAATCCAGTGCACAAATATGAATCTTTATAAAAAAACTATTTGCACATTTACAAAAAGAGGACAGCATATAGTTTTAGCAGTGTGCACATCTTTACCTATACATTTTATTGGGAAGGAGGAAACAAATGTATTGTAATGAATCAAGATTGAATGAGGTTGGTGAACTTTGAATTTGGCATAGTGAAGTAAGTTATCTACAATAACAAAAGCAAAAAAATAAATACATAAAGCAGAAGAAACTAACAAAAAAGCCAAAGTAAATCAAATGAAAAAGCTTAACAATATAATGCTTTTAGGCAATGCCAGTCTGTGTTGCAGAAGCAACTGAGTGGAACTTTACTGATATTCTAGGCAGACAATGCATCTGAGTAATATTTTAACAGCTGAATAACTTTCTTTTCAAACTAATCAAAGGTTCTGTTAAATGAGGTAAATGTGAAACTGCTGTTTTATATACAAGGCTCTGCAATCATTTTATTTAGACCATGCAATAACAATAACTCAAGACTAGAGGCAGGAAGACAGCTCTAACCACAAACTTTACAAGTGATTAATTTACTACAGAATGGGTGGCAGAGCTTATATTTATGGCATGTCAGGGGCTCTTTGACTGTGATTTCTCAGCAATGTTATTCATTTACAGGCAATGGCTCTTCTATTACAAGGTTACTGTGGATCTATAAGCAAATAGTTATGTTTTTCATAGCTTGTGTATTCTTTTAACTATTTTATTTTCTCACAGTGTATTTGTCAATTATCAGTGTATTTAAACATTTTCTATTTTACTTTTGACCCCATATGTTAACTGTCAAATATGTGTTATCAAATGCTTTGGATGATTTTTAAATCAGGAAAGAGCTCTAACTGGCTGGTTGAATGTGTAGACATGTGGGAGTTGAGCTTAATTTGCTTACTGGGGCTCTTAACAGGCAGGCACATTATTATTATTACATAGTATTTATATAGCGCCAACAGTTTGCACAGCGCTTTACAATATAAGGAAGACATTACAATACAATTCAAGACAGGATGGTAAGGAGGGCCCTGCCCCTGAGGGCTTACAATCTGAAAGAGGAGGGGGAAATGATACATGAGGAGGTAGCTGTGTGGGGATGAATTGTTTGAGAATGTGATGGTTCAATGGTTAGGTTGAGGTGGGATAGGCATAACATTATAAGTTCTAACTGCTGGCCAAACACATAGTTAAAATAACTGAGGCTCTTGTGACCATGGTATGAAAATTAGTAAAAAAGGGTTTAAAGAAGAACTGAACCACTGGCGGAACTACCAGGGTCGCAGCGGTCACAATTGCGACCGGGCCCTGGCGTTCCGCCACTTGGGGGGGCCCAGCAAGGACGTAGAGGCCCCCCCCCCGCGCGATCGTGCCGCTCCTTCCCTGTCACACAGCCACCCGCAGCATGTACGGGCGGCTGTGCGAAAGGACTGGAGACGCTGTCACTGATCCCGGAGAATGAGATGGCCCCGCCCCTTAGAGGCGGAGCTAAGAGGGCTGCCTCTTAGCTCCGCCCCCTGGCCGCCAAGACGAGGAAGAGGGCCATGGGCCTGCAGGAGAGGGAAGGTAAGTTTGGAGTGGGAGGGGGCTCTGGGAAGAGAGAGAGAGAGTGTGTGTATGTGTTGCTGGGACTTGTAGTCCAGCACAGCTGGTGGTAATCTGCATTGCTGTATGATGATTACACAGCAATGCAGAATAGCACCAACTATGTAGGACTACAAGTCCCAGCAATGCATTATAGGGTGGGGTTTGGATGCTGGTGGTATTCTGCATACCTTACTTTTATTATAATGTATTGCTGGGACTTGTAGTCCCGAATAGCTGGTGGTATTCTGCATTGCTGTATAATCATCATACAGCAATGCAGAATAGCTCCAACTATGTAGGACTACAAGTCCCAGCAATGCATTATATTTTTAAGTAGGGATACACCAGTGTTAATACTGTGCATTTTCACAAGTATTCATACTCGTGAAAATGCCCCGATACTAAACGTAGATACCGTGTGTTCTGTCGAGAACGCGGACCTAGTCGAATTTTCCGACCTCAGCATCTGCTCTTACACACAGACCAATATTATCGAGGAAACCGGGATTTATTGACAAAGTATTTTGTTTAAATCGTTAATTGTGACCGATAATAATATTCTGTCCATCATTTCCTGCCACCCATCATTTACTGCCATGGACGGCATATCATTAACGGTCACAATTAACCATTACAAACAAATACTTTGTAAATAAATGCCGGTTTCCTCGTTAATCCCGTCTGTACATAAACACAGATACTGGGTCAGCGTTCTCGACAGAACACCGGCACTAAAATTTTAAACAAGTAGCTGCCTGAGGTCCCACGCTTGCACTGGGGCATCGAAGGTTCTAGTTACGCCTCTGAACTGAACTATGGATAAAAAGCAGGTGGAGGGCAAAAAAATAGTCACCAACATTGCATGTGGTCTCCCTGCATCTGATATGTTTCCCATAATTGACTTATTATGCCTTGTTCTTCAGTTAGCAGCAAAGTAGTGACATCACCAAATTATTAATTCTCACTTAAAATCTCACTCAAAATCTAGAGACAGCAGTGCCTTATATCTCACACTGCAGATATACAGCTATGAGGCTGTAAGCACAGGACTGCCTAGGAGTTCTCACATACTAGGAAATGTAATGTTTTTTTTTTTCAAAAGACAAGAAAGATGAGTAAGACAAGAAAAAAAAATAGAAAATATTTGTTCATGGTATTGCTTCAGCACGTTTACATTTTCTAAATGTTCAGCATAACTCAACCTTTACTCTTCCAATTTAGGTTTTCTTTAAGTAAACTATTATATACTTACATTCTTCGGGTACGTAATGATCTACTGGGAAGGGTCGTGCATTGGTTTGAGAACTTGTGGGTTACCTGACCTGAAGAGCTTTTATGAGCTGGTTCCATGGGTCATGGTATTTAAGTAGACTTCTGCAGTTTACTTCCGGTACAGGAGAGACTATTGATTTAAACCTTTGACACTGGTGCATCTCCCTTCAGCATGCATTTTGCTCAAGAAAAATGCAATTTATGTGAAAAAACAATAATGTCTGTATTTTATTCCCGTCATTGCTCTGCAGTGAAATGTATTTTTAAAAGTTCATACATGCTGCATTTATGTTTTGCTAACATATGTTCAAAAAGACTCACTAAATAAATAATAAGCACAAAATAATGCACACATCAGCTATGTTCAGTGTATCGGAAATTTCTTTTGTTAAATGTTTTTCCTCCTGCATTTTGCAATGTATAAACAAAAAATATGCATTAGTAATAATATATAATAAACACATCCAAACAACATGTTAATGTGTATAACTGAATGTGAAAACCCAACCAGTAACACTTGCATTCACAGAATCCTATTGCACCCGTGGTGTAGGGATTTATGGGGCAAGATACCCAAAACTCATGGCATATCAGCCCAGTATGATACTTCATAAATAGGACACCTCCTAATAAGAAAGTATAATGCTTTCTTATCATGGCCACAGTGTCACAGGGTATGCATAATATCATCCCATGGTAACTCTGTACATAAATAAAAGTGGGGTCTTCAGTGGGTATTGCTTGCTGAATTTCAGCAGTTAGCAGCAGGGTGCCTTTCTGAAATTGTGAGGTGAACTGGTAAGGTGTCCTTTGGATGCTTAACCCCTTTGCTGCTATCAACGTAAGGCTTACGTTGGTGGCAGCATGGACTTTTAAACAGCTTGGGTCAGCTGTATTGTGCTACAGGGCCAGCAGGTCTGCAATAGCAGCTGGGACTGTGTTAAACCCACAGGAGCTGACTGTTTTGTGTTTAAAGTTATTTGGGTGACTGTACAGCCACCTGATCAAGGGCTCCAGAATTAGCACCCTCCTGACCAACACCCCTGTCATGTATTCTGGGATATATGGAGGCCCTCCTGTTTGCCTGGTAAAGGCATAGTAGGAGTCAGTGGCTAGATGGGAGGGAGATGAGCAGACATTCTTTTGCTGATCTCTCCTCCTGCAAATGGCTGAGGAATGATAGGCCTGAACCCGGAAGCAACACATTTATCGTCACTTTTGAGTTCAAAGCTGTCTTTCCCCAGCCACAGAGGCCAGCTGATCAGCCATGATCCTAAATGGAGTAGAAAGGTGGCATTAGGGGTCTAATAAACCCTTAATGTCTTCATAAAGAAAACATATCACATATAATGTGCTATCACACATTAGCTATAAAAAGTTATTAGTCATGTAAAAAAGTTTTAAAAATGAAAATAGCATAAAAAACATTTTTTTTTCAAAGCCCCCCACCCTCACTTGCATGAACCTATGTACCTAAATGTGTATATTGGGTGTGTCTACATACAAATTGTGCCACACACACGTTACATATTACTGCACATGCTGCAATAAGAGCAATAGTTCTAGGGCTATTATTCATGGTTAGTTCTAAACTGATGACCTGTGAAGGCTTTTATCGAGTTGCTTATATATTTTGTATCAACTAATTAATTAATATTTTAATTTGAATGCATTTTTTGCAAAAAAAATGTGTGTGATAAACAGTTGCACAAATATCATATGCTTTAAAAAAATGCAGCTGTCACCCTTTTATTCTCCAGGGTCTTTGCTTTCAGAAACTGTATAATCAGGCCTAAAATGTGTGTTTTGACATGTGTGTTAAAAAACAAAAAAAAGAAGCATGGCTCTGGCTGCAAAAAAGTTAACAGTGAACTAAAGCAATCAGATAGCCTAGTTCTGTTTCACTTATTCCTAATTGTTTGTGTGGATGACACCAGCATGAAGAATATTTATTGCTTCTTTATTAAGTGTGTTCTTATCTACAAAATGTGTTAAATCTATCAGAAATGCATACCTTACTATACAAATGGCATCCTAATAAAAAAAAAAAATAATAACAATTACAATGCTTTAGACACAGCAGTATAATTAAATAATTACCTATTTAAAACTGGTTAGTGAGCATTGGTAATTCTAGGTAGCAGGAATATGCCTGTATCTGTGTATATTTACTGAGCATCATAACATGTTATGCCTTAAAAGGCATAATATATTAACTTGTCTTTATAACAATCTCTTTGTCTTCATAAAGGGAAAGCAGTTAGGAAAATGTTCTAATGATCATGGCTTTATTTTTACAACTGTAGCTGGCATTCAGGTGAAATGTACATGATCACACTTTGACTGCACTGCCTTAAGGTGGGCTTACGCTGACTGCAAATGGGCAGTGTGCGCGTGCGCACACCGGCCCGTGTCCACACAGTTTAGTGTAGTTGGAGGAATCTGTTGCACCTTTTCCATCTGACCATAGAAAATCTGCACATAATTGTAAGGTGTATGGCCAGGATTATGGTTGTTCCATTTTATGAAAAACTGTAAAGCATAAAATGTAAAGACAAACAAAAAACTTAAAAATAAGGTTTAAACAATGTTGTAGGTACATACTCTATGGGGTCTATTCACAGCCGAGTGAATGACCGATCTGAAGTGAAGTGAGCCGAACACTGTTCGGCTATTCACTTCAGGCTGGTACGGCTAATTTCAGCCGTACATCGGCTGAAATATTTTTGCTGTGAGTGTGTAACAACAGAAGAGAGTATCTAAAACATCTTTCTCCAGAACTTTTAAACCGTAGGGCATAACCACCGTATGTGATTCATATATTAATTGGAATCACATCCTTTAATGTGTTGCATTTTATGCATTTGCATTATACTGGAGAAGCTTTCTTGCAAATATCTGCAAATAGGGTGATATTTGGGGAAGTCAAAGTCAGCTGCAAAGATTTAATAATACATCTAATCTGAGGAAAGAACTGTTTTATACAATGCATATAATGTCACTTGGCTGACCAGAGTTTTATTTTTCTTTACTCTGGATGAAAACTGAAATGTCACATTCGATTTTTAATTGATTAGCATAAGGAAAAAAAAAACCTTTTGACACTTGGCTTATTTACAATATATTGCAAACGAAGTGACTGTCCATGAGTTCTCTTACACTGTTAACTAATTAAAAATCTCAGGTGTCTTTAGGCCTTACATTTATTACTAGGAGGACATCCGGAGGAAAGCTAAACTGAAATGTACATCTGTCATATTTGTGAAGCCAGATTATAGTATAGAATTCATGGCTCACAAATACATTTGCAAGGGGAATTTTTTTTGTTTTATTGGCCTGTTCACACCATCTCCAGATCATCTACAGACCAGAATATTTTTTATCTGTGCAAAAAATGCATACACAGTTATTCCAATGTTTTTTTAAATGAGGCTAGGTCACACCATTACATTCATGTCCAGAGCCTTTAAAGAAAGTACAGCATGCTGCATTTTTTTCTCTGGAATGCACCAACATTTCACCAGAACTCACCAGAGCACACACTAAATTAATTGAGAACAAAAGAAGTGCACCAAAATGCATCAAAAACGTGCATGCATACGTTTGCAGAAACACATCCAGAGCCGGTCTGGTGGTGCTGTGAACATTTCAGCCAGTAAGGGGTTTAGTCATAGAGATGGATGTTCACTTGTATATAGAGCAGCAACAGTTTATGGACAGTGGTGTTTGGAATGTATTTGTATTGAGTTTGCATTGCGTTTGAGCACTTGTGAGCTATTTAACTTAAAAAAGTAATTTCCATTGCACATTATTGGATGTTTTTTTTTAAATGTATAAAAGTCAAGTGTGCTATTTAAAAAAGAATATTGGGAAATGCTGTGTTGTAAATAAAGATGCAGTACACTTAACTGTACCTAAATTAGAAGTAAAATAAAAATGGCTCCAGATAAATGAATATATAACCATTTTTAGAGAACCAATTATCTTTGAGCCAGGTTCACAGGTTTTACTTGTAGGTAGCAGTAGAGTACTGCATACCTTAAGTTGAGGCTCTTGGTCCCAGTGAAGTGTTTTCCTCTTGGGGGTTGTAGATTATTCTGTAAATCAATAAATTGTGTCTGTTTTATGGTATTAGTGTTATAACACACGTTGTGTATTTTTAAATATATAAAATTTGATTTTATTTTAAGTGGATTTGTGCCTTCTAAATACATTTTCTTAACTTAATTTTCTAATGTGCAGGACATTATACGTCCATGGTCATACAGTATTGGATTTCATGGTCTGGCATTGTGCAATTGAAAAAGCAGCAGGTACAGATGGTAATGCACTACAGGATCAGCAGCTCTGCAAAAACAACATTCCTATTATTGTGAACAGCTGCATGGCATTTGTTACGCAGTATGGTAGGTAGTACAGAGTTTATGTTCAGCAGATTGTTTTTTGAATGACATTATTTATTTGTAAGCTTGTTGAAATATGTGTATTTTAGTATATATGAAGATAAGGCGGTGGGGAAAAAAAAAAAAAAAGCTTTATGTAGCTACTGCATGCTTTTTTTCACTTTAACGGGAGACCTGCAAACGTATTCTATAAGCAATGCAATTGAAGTGAAGCATAGTGAAAAGTTACTCATAGTGACCGATTAGAATTCATTTTAAAAAAGACAAGCTGGTGCAAGATACACCAATCAGCCATAACATTATGACCACTGAGGGTTATGAGCACCTGGAAGTGGGTGGGATATATTGGGCAACAAATAACAATTTGGTCCCTGAAGTTGATGTGTTGGAAGCAGAAAGAAGCATAAGGATTTGAGCGACTTTGACAAGGGCCAAATTGTGATGACTAGATGACAACTTGGTCAGAGCAACTACAAAGATGCAGCTCTTGTAGGATATTCCTGCTCTGCAGTGGTAAGGACATACCAAAAGTGGTCCAAAGAATAACTGGTAAACCGGCGACAGGGTCAAGTACACCCCTTCATGGAAACGGTATTACCTGTTGGCAGTGGCCTCTTTCAGCAGGATAATGCATCCTGTTACATTTGCAAAAATGGTTCAAGAATGATTTGAGGAACACAGAAACGGGTTTGAGGTGTTGACTTGGCCTCCAAATTCTTCAGATCTCAATCCAATTGAGCATCTGTGGGATGTGTTGGAAAAACAAGTCCAATCCATGAAGGCCCCACCCTGCAAGCTCAGGGCTGTTTTGGTGACAAAAGGGGTCCTACTCAATATTAGGTGGGTGGTCATAATGTTATGACTGATCGCTGTATATTCTTACAGTATTGCAGTGAATTTTTTAATTAGCTGACTGGTTCTCCTCACTTTTTTTGATTTAACAGCCATAGCTGAGTACATAAAACACCCTTTGTATACATACAAAATGGGCTGGTGCAATTCCTAACAACCTATGGAGAGAAGTGTTACATGCTGGAAAGACTGAAGACCAATTTTTCAGTTATTGTCCACATATATCTATTTCTGCCCAGAGTTGAATTCCAGGACTATGTCATAATCCAAGAAAATTTTAGATTAAAAAAATACAAATAACTAACATAATAAAATGTTGCAATTGGAAAAATTGTCTTATTTCACGGTTCAGACAGGCATATGGCAGTCACAATAAATCAGAAACCTTAAAACCATTGGATTTGATAAAACCAGCACATATCAGGTGATTAAAGCTGATATTTCAGCTGCTATAAAAGCCACCATATAAGACAGCCCTAGTGAACCATTGAATTCATTTTTAAAATGCAAGTAGTGTAAGTACCTGAATTTGACATGATATCAGCCTTCTGCAATCCCCTGTGAAGCGGAGCTTAGACTGGCAGAGGAAGGGGCAAAACTTGAAGCCAATAAAGTGTGCTACATGCAGATATGCTTACAAAAAGCATTTTGATAGGACGACAGAGCAAAGTGAGCGAAGAGATCACCACATCAATCAATTGCTGCTTTCTTACTGTCCAGTCAGGGATAGAACATGACACCACTCTGTTCCTTACCTGTTACAGAGAAAATGGTGTCATCGTACTGGCTGTGCTGTCTGACAGGGCAATGTAAATTTCAAGATTGTATGGACAGAAATATAAATACCTTTGGCAGGAAAAACAGCCCCCATGTATGTATTTCATATGTGTATTTATTCAGCTGTTTGCCCGGAGTTCAGATTTAAAATTGTACAAAATAAAAATACTGTAGAAGCTTGTCAGGTACTAATTAAACAGTAAACTCCTGATTGGAAAAGTGAATATTCAGCCTTTCATGCTTAAAAAAAACACTAAAATCAGTATCAGTGCACACACACAAAACAAACATAATTTACAAGATTCTGAATAAATCTAAAAGATAAAACATATTGAGTTAATAAATAACAAACAGATGAACATTTTAAATTGTGCCTTATTGCGAAATGGTAAAAAAATTATGGAACGCAAAACTGTAAATATGCAACTAAATATGCAAGATCTTTGTTGTGGTAACGCCTGATCTGCAGTGCTGTTTGTGTGCTGTGTTGGTGTGAGTTGTGATAAAATGATGTAGGCATACATTTAATCGCAATACAGTGTATCACAACACATGGCAATGGCATCTTCTTTATGCTCAATAAAAATATAAGTGGCAAAAAAAAACAATGCACAGCAATGCATCACATGCCATGCACTGCTACACAGTTAAATGAATGTTATTTTAACCACTTGCTGCAGGTGACCGTACATATACAGCCGGCCACATAAGTGGTTATACCAAGAACACAGATCTCTGCTCCTGTCACACCCTAGTTGCTATAACACAGGGGGCTTGTTAGCCCTCTATGGGATAGCAATAAAGTTGGTGTAAAAAAAAGTAAAAAATTAAAGTAACATAATTTTTTTTAAATGCAAAACAATTTTTTTTAAAGTCCCCCGCCCCCTACGTGCACCCACATACATATGTAAACACACCTAAACAGCCCCTGACATTTCCCCTTTGAAATAGAAAAAGAGATTGGGGACACAGAGTCCTCAATTGTTTTTCTACAGCTCCAGCACTAAATGAACAAGAAGCACACTGTTATGAATGGACAGGAAACCTCTGTACTGAGTGCTCCTATTCATTCATAAACTAAGCATATAGTGATCTTATGTCCCCACTTATGAATGAACAGGAGGGGATGAAAGGTCTGTCTTGTAAACTATACTGCAGACAAATAAGACTGAACTGGTGACATGGTAAGCTTTAGAGGCGGCTCTAGACTTTGTCGGGCCTTAGGCGAACCTCAAATGTGAGGCCCCCACTTACACCCATCATGAAAAATTAACTGTGATGATCAGTGATTAGAGCGAGCCCAAGGCTGGTGCAAAGATTTTGCCTACACAGGTCCCCCCCTTCCCGGCACCCTCAGCCTTATGCTAGCGCCAGCCCTGGTCCCATGTAACCTGGGAGGTGAGCTGATTAGGGTTGCCACCTTGTCTTCCAGCGAAACCCGAACACTCTAGCACAGTGCACCATTTTTTTTTTGCAGAATATACAGGAGATAGAGCAAGGGGATACAGCCAGGAGAGAGAGCGAAGAAAGACAACCAGGAGAGAGAGTGATGGAGAGGAGAGACAGCCAGGTGAGAGAGAGGAAAAACAGCCAGGAGAGAGAGTGAGGAGAGACAGCCATGAATTAGAGCGAGGAGAGACAGCCAGGAAGGAGAGCGAGGAGAGAGTGCTGAGATGATATGCAGGCGGACTAGATTGCTAGGTGTCCAGCATGTAGGGTGTGTGGAGTTGCAGGGCCTACATGTAGGCGCTGGGGTGCAGGATGACAATGAGCAGGCAGCATTTCTGGTTACACACAGCCAGTGGTGAAGCTAGACATTCCGTCACTCAGGGCAAAGACTCCCCCCAGTAGATGTTCTCCATTCACACACACCCCGCCCCCACCCCACACTTCTGGGTTATCTTCTTTTGTCATGGTGGTGCCCCTCCTGATCCACCGCAGGTGAGGCTTCAAATCACCTCATTCTCCAGTTCTGCTTCATTAATTAAAGAGCCGCTCCTGGGCTCGCTTCTATTTTCTCTCTGTGAGTGTGCGCTGTGTATTACAATCTGCCAGGGCACATGCCGTATGTTCTGCAAAACAAATTAGTCAAAGTGGAGGACCTAAGGAACTATACCTCTTGCATATACCACAGTGCAGTACAGAAAAAACTGAACCAGTCACAACAGTCTCTCCAACAAAGGAGCTTACACATGTCCCCCACAGTCACACAGGTCAGTATAAGTACCGATACTTTTCCACAAGTACTCGCCAGTACTAAGATACTTTTTTTAGTGTCATGTGACAGTTTTTCTAAAATATTACAGACTAATGATTTTAGGACGGGACACAGATGAACTGGGAATCTGTACATTATATCTTCCAATATAGTGTTCATATTCTCGGTTCGTCAGTGTCCCGTTCTAGCTGCTTGCCCCATGCAGGGGTGTAACTAGAAACCAAAGGGCCCCATAGCAAAAAAAAATTATGGGGCCACCTCCCCAAAAGAATGCAATTAAACATTCTCCACTAATGTTCCTGCCCAACAACGCTTATATTTGCTCAATACAGTTTCTAATAAATCTCATGTGTGAGAAGGCAACACATAGCTTTTGCACAACATACCTACCATGTGTTATAGTGTGGCAGGTGCATTGCATTGCCATTCATTGAAATTGCACCCCAACACACCTCCCAGCCACAATGTGATCTACCGTGGTGCAACATGCCGTACCACAATGAAGTGAAGTAATAGTGCATGTGTTGGTGTGCCATTCAAATATTAATCGCATGGTACCGTGCAAAAAACACACCACAGTGGTGTGAATGAGGCCTTTAGGTATGCATTGTGCACCTCCCCTTAGATTCAGTAAAGGTATGCAAAAAACAATTGTTTTCTCTGTGGCCTGTTATCACCACAATGTGGGTGTGATGTGCAATGTGCTCTCTGACATGTTGCATTTTTTCGTGTGCAGCATGCTGTGCTGCTAGTGATCACTGGTGCTGCTGAGAAACACTAGTCACTGCTGATAGTGTGAATGAGCCCCAAGAGGTTTACCGAACTCAGCAGCAGTCACCATGGCACAAATGTCCAAATCTGCCTAGAGTTCAGCTTTAAGTTGGTGACAGGGTTTCTTTAAAATCTATTTTGATGCCTGTCCCTGGTAGTAGATTCAAGTTTGATAAATAAAGTTTGATAATTCCTAGAAAGCAAATCCCAGGGATGGTACCAGAAGACACTGCATGGTGTCATTATCCAGTGGAGAATTGCTGTGTTCTCCCCCTATGACTTCTAATGAGTGGCCTGTGTCCCCCATGAATAACACAGCACAGGCACCCTCATATTCCCCCCCCCCCCCCTCGAATATCTACTCACTTGGCTGTGCCTCGGTACACAGAACAGGTTCCGCAGGTAGTAGTACATCTGCGGTGAGCAGTCCTCGGGAAGCTGCAGGGGGATGGAGTTGATAAGGCCACGGCATGGCAGGCAGACGAAAACCAGACACAAGTACGGGCCTCTGGAGCCCACAGTGATCCTCTTTACGGGCCCCATTCAGCTCTCATTGACCGGGAGGAAGGAGGGGAGGGGACCAGCACCTGCAGCCGTGCTGCAACACATTAGCACAAGGAATGGAGTGTTTGATCTTCATCCCGGTCCTCTCACCTCCTGCTCTTGCTGCTGGGGCTGCACTGCTACACTTAATAAGACCAGGCTGGGCTGCGGATGGAGCGGAGTCCCAGCAGGGGAATGTGGAGTGAAGTCCCGGCAGAGGAGCGCACTGACACGTAGACCGACAAAGGTGCTTTTTTATCTCCCTCCACAGCGCCGACTTTGTCTATCCCTGCTTTAGATTAGGCGAGTTAGGTGACCGCGAGGCCCTCCGTGAGCGTGAGGACTTAGGCGATCGCCTAACTCGCCTAATTAGAGAGCCGCCTCTGGTAAGCTTACTATGTGCTCAGTTATTTGTTCTGCACACGGAAGGATCAGCAAATCTTTCACATATTTGCTGATCCTCTGCTCGGCATCCTGAACTGCTTGGCCCACAGAGCTCTGCTCTCCATCCTGACAGCGGCTCTCTAATCACCGATCAGCATCCTGACTGTCACCGCTCTATCCATTCCCCTAACGGCTGCAATGCTATGTGTCCCCTTTGATCCCCGCCGCCTCTGCCAATACAGTTGGGGAAGAGCAGCAGGGAGAAGAGGGGACACAGATCGGAGCATGCAGCCAGCTTACAGAGCAGTTTAGAGCCCTAGGTTTGTCAGCTGCTGATGACAGATATTTATTTGCCGAGGACCCTTCTGTTATAAGTTTATGGTCACTGAATTGACCATGAGCATAGAGCAGCCGGGGTGAAAGCAAGGGATGTAAGGAATACTGAAATGCCAGCTGGAAACGGTTATGTTCCACCGTATGCCTTACAACACGGAAAGGGTTAAGGTGACACTAAACTCAGGAGTAAAATCTTAAAAATGCATTCAAGTACCTGAACTATTAACAAACATTTATCTTATTTGTGTATCACTCAGCTGTAGATCCTCAAATCATCTCTGAATTGGTGCTGACACTGTCCTTCCTTCTGGAGGGTGGCTACTTGTGTTCCCCATGGTCCCTGTGTGTGTTGTAAAGTAGCCACTGCTCCAAACTCACTCTCATGATGTACTACAATCTCACTTTTAGTTTACATTTATATTGAGATTGTAGTCCATTAAGGAAGTGAGCATTGTTGTTAATAGTTATGTACTTGAATGCATTTTTAAGATTTAACTACTGAGTTATTGTCACTTTAACTATGATATAATTATCCTTAACTTCCCAATTAAGTAATCCAGATGTGACATGGGTGACATGTAAACTGCTTTGATCAGTTTGCAGACATTTATGTTACACTAAAAAAATGTAAAACATCTGTGATCCTTTATTTATTTTTGGGGGGTTCAGAAATGAAGATTTATTTGAAATGTAAAGCCACCTGCAAAGATTTTCCGATTTCTGCTGTAGCACCAACAGCAAATGTACACTTCTTTCTTTCTTTTTTTTTTTTTTTAAATCAAGTAATTTTTTATTAAGATTTTACAGAAAGTTATAACACAGTGTCATGTTGCAGTCAGTACAGCATGAGTATTATACGCATAAGGGCATAATATCAACAGCAATCAAGACACTAAGACAAGAGGGAAGGGTAGACAGATACAGATAACATTAAGGGAAGATCCCAAAGGTATCTTAACAACAGGTAAGGGTAAGAGAATTGCACACGTCCTAGATTTCGATATTGTGATTGCAGCTGTGCAAAACCTTTAAGAGAACCAGAGGAGTATACATCTGAAAGGTTGTGAA
>NW_017306779.1:374766-376232 GCF_000935625.1 Nanorana parkeri | reverse complement strand
GACAGAGTGGTAGCCGACAGTCCCAAGGGGTCCAGTAAGTAGACAGGCGAGATTTAGGTGGCGACTGCACGTAAGAACGGAAGATGTACAGGATATTTTCAGGATTTCGTGCCGGAGCTCTCTCAGACACGTCCGCTCACATGAGTCTCCAGGCCACGCCCCCCTCTTTCTTTCTTTTTTAACACATAAGCCCACCTTTACACCCCAAACAAACAAGAAAAAAAATCAAGTATCATGTGAAATGAAAAAAAGTGTGTATATCTAAACCCAAGACTGAAAATTTAATATATTGCAGCTTAGGAGTCCTTAGATGTGATGACTCCATTAATTTTCTGTTATTACAGGTAAACTCTAATGACTACCAGACACTATTCTGTATAGTTTCATTTCTAAAAAGCTTCATATGGATGGATGTTTTTATTTTTGCAGTCTGTGTTGGGTACAAAGTAATAATTTATGAAGTTAAATTGTTTCTTTTTGTCAGACATAGTTCAGTATTATTTGTGTGCAGTATAACGAACAAGACAGACCTTTCGTATTTCAAAGTATACATTCATTTAGCATACATTATGATAATTCGGTTAGACATTTTTATTTTGATGTCTCCTTATATTAAGGTTTGGGAAGCACATCTCTGTATCTGAAGAGTGGGAACCCGCTGAAAGTAAGGGAGTTGTTAGAAGATTTTAAAAAGGACGCACGGAGCATTAAGCTAAAAGTCGGAGAACATCAACTGGAAGACGTGACGGATGTGCTGAAATATTTTTTGTATGAAATAGACGATGCACTTCTGACAAAAGAACTTTATCCATATTGGATCTCTGCCCTAGGTAATGACACTGTGTTCCAGAAATAGCTGTTTCATTATTCATTTGAACGAATGCATCTACTAAGTAAAAGATGTTTATTTAAGTGAAAGATTTTTGCTTAAACTCCCCTGAGACTCCAGGCACAATGCTATTAGAGCAAACTTCCTATGCTATAAAATTAGAATGAGGCATCCTGCTGTTAGTGCATATAGTACCTTGAACCTACCATTTTACTGAGAGCTGATAATGTAAGCAACATATGTCATCAGATACAAACTGTTACATTAGGCACCTCCATTTCCCCTTGTTATGTTTTTAAAGATCTGTACCGTTTCATTGGCATCTCTCCACATGCTGATGATCCTGTATACTTTTCTCATACTTGCTATCTTAAACAGAACACAAATTCAGAAGCTGCTAAAATGTTCCATGCAGAACCTGCCCACAGGCATATTAGACCTGCCTAAATGCTGGCTACGGGCCATTGCTGAGAGGGGATATTGTGTGGTTGTGGTTCTATATACATATTATAACATAACCCCTTACTGACTATCCAGCATCCCTAGACCAAAACAAGCAGTTAACCCACTGCAAGGCTTAGTAATATTTTGTTCCTAGAGTCCTGCTTTAAAAGAGAAATATATATATATTTATATA
>NW_017306779.1:356855-374717 GCF_000935625.1 Nanorana parkeri | reverse complement strand
ATATATATATATATATATATACACAGTATATACCAACATACTTTATTATTTTCTTTAGCTTTTTTATTACACAGGATTCATTCATATAGCACCAACAGTTTGTTGAGCACTTTTTGTTCTGTTTTTTTTTTTTTAATGTAGGATCTCATTGCTAACCTACTTCTGAAAATGCCAGCTTCCTGGTTGACATATTGGCAGTGTGGTTTTTAAACACATTTCTGTCTCTTTAAAGCTGAACTCCATGCAGCAATAAAATACTATGGCATTATGAGAACTATGGCCTCAAATTAAAAGAAAATATGTGTTGCAGCACTTAATTATAAGTGCATCTGATCTTACATTTTGATCTCAGTTCCCTTGTTAAGTACCATTTAGGCCTGCCAGTGTATTCCACCTAATGCAACTTCCTGTGATGGTGTGGCAACAATGCTGCACTACTTCTAAATTCAAAGCAGAGTTGCCACTCTCATTTAGTTGTGCCTGCTATAACTACAGTGATATGAGAAGATGTTGCAGGGGGCATGGCTACCTGGCTAGCCAGCTGGACACACCTAGTGCTACCCACTGCTTTTTAGATTTACATTGCTGTCTCTGTAGATGAAGCCATCTCAGTCTGAGCTGCAGTGCCTGGGAGGGGGCGCATGTGAAAGACAAATAAAGGAGGATTTGCCTCGGTCAGAGAAAGTAAAGAGCATGTTTTGTTTACTTTATGAGGCTTGTGCATCACATAGTACCTGGATTTGGGGCTTGTTTATACTATGACAGAGGAAACTTTAGATGAACTTTAATTATGTGAACTATTCACAAAGCTGCTGAAGGCAGCCGAGTGAATAACCCAGCCGAAATGAAGTGAGTCGAACGCAGTTCGGCTATTCACTTCAGCCTTGCATGGCTGATTTCAGCCACACATCGGCTAAAATCAGCTGTACATTGGCTGCCTTCGGTCAGCTGAACATGATCTGCATGTTTGGCTGAGCCAAAGTGCAGAAGCAGTTTGACTCAGCCAATCCAACATTTGGATCGGCTGAGCCGAAGCTCCGGCAGCTTGCTCCCTGCCGTTCGCCCCTATTTTCATAGGAGCCGAACGGCAGTGAGTGTATAGCCAAAAGCCGCCTTCAGATGACCTTTCTCCACGCTTTGGCTATCACTACGCCTGAAGCATATTCTTTCGGCTCGGCTGAGCTGCTCGGCTGCCTTCTGCTGCTGTACGGGCTATTGTGAATAGCCCGTACAGCAGCCCTTTAGTTCGACTGAACCGAAGGGCTCAGGCGTCCGAAGGAAGCTGAAGGGTCAGCCAAAGCTACAGCTGGATCCTTTGGCTCTTTTGTAAATAACCCTCTATGTGTGTTATGCATTCTTTTGAATACAACTGGTGTAAGTAGCTGAATTTGACTTGAATAATGGAAGGCCAGGACTGCCAGCCACTTAAATGTGCTGCATGCAAATGTGTTCAGAAAGAACATGCTAACAGACTAGAGAATAGAGTGAGCTGAAGATGACCTCATCAGTCTGCTGCTGCTCTTTTACTGTCCAATCAGCAGTTTATTTAAATGTTTCCAGTAGTTTATTTTAATGTGCATTTGGGGAAGGCTAGTCAAAGCCAAAACAGAAACTTATTAGCTTATTAGCTTGCTGGATTTCCGGCAGGTCAACAGGTATAATCAAATGTCTGCTGGACACCTGTTTAATGAATAATTATACTCACCTGTCGTTGAATTCTTGTTAATTATGATTTTGTTGTCAAAAATTTAGCTTTGCTCCTATGACTTTCATTGGGTTGTATTTATGGGGTGTATTTATGGGGTGTCATTGGGGTGTATTTATGGGGTGGAAAAATACTTTGTGTGTGCAAATTAACAAATCTTGGTTGCAATTAAAGGCCCACATTTGTGGGAGTATTTTTTAGTATAGTGTCCCATAGAAAATGTTGTTTATGAAAGGAAAGTAAAGGTTTTCTGACAAATCTGTTGGGGTGTACTCATTTATGCTGAGCATTATACACTGAGCGGCCAGATTATTATGCACACCCCATCAGTACTTCGTTGGGCCACGAGATGACTCAACGAGATGACTCAACGAGATGACTTTGTTGGGCCGCCTCGTGACTCCACAAGATGTTGAAAGGTGATGCGAGGAATCTGACACTGCACTGTTGCCCTTCTGTATTCTTGTACCAGTCTTGCCACTCTCCGTTCTGCCCTAACATTGACTGGTCGCTGACGGCCACAATTTGCACATTCAGGCCCAGATTTTCGGCTGACAGTCCAGTCTTTAAACACTTTAATAACAGCTGCTCTTGAACGTTTAACGAATTCTGCTGTTTTGCTGATACTCGCTCCATGGCTCCGAGCGCCAACATCCCACATTTAAAGGCTGTTAAATTGCGTTGTTTACCCATATCTTCAGAAAAAAATCACTTCTACTGTCGTGGTAAACAACCTGCTTCCCTATTTATAATGGTCTGGCCCTCTAGCAACTTTAGCGCAAAATTCTTGCTAATTATAGCTAATTTGCCTACAAACGTCAGGTGGTCATAATAATCTGGCCACTATATATATATTTTAATTTATTTATTTTTTTAAACTTTACCTTGACATACATTTTAAAAGGCAACAATGAAGAGCAATTAAAATGGAAGCGTAACATCTAAACCCATATGGTACTTTAGCAGTCTTGATGTGGATGACAAGCTCAGACACGTGCAAACTAATAAAAGGGCTGGTTATAATTCTGCTTCAGTAATGATAAGATTCAGCCTCTGTGACTGTCTAATGTCAGACCCGGACACACTCTGGGAATCAGTGTCCTAAACTGATCTTTAGATGACAGTGTAATTTTCTAGTCTTCAAGCTAGCCAGTAAATTGTGCCATTTTAATGTTATACTGTATAAACTTCTGCCTGAAAGGAAATAAAAATGTTTGTTAAGGCATATTGTTCATGTGCATCAATTTTAGTGCTTTTCCAAGGACCTGGGCAGTTTCTGCAATCTAAGAAGTATTGTTGCTTTTACACCTCTATGCTTTTTGAGACTCCAGTTCAAACTTTATGTGTCATGTTGTCAACATATTAAACATTTACGCAGCGCTGAATGCAGCCCTTGACCTGTGCTTGTTGTGGTCTCATTTTACCTATCAGTACTTTTTTGATGTTAAGTCCAATTTGCACAAAGATTGAATGTGTTAGCAAAGAGCAATATCCCAGCTTCTGATGTTTTATACATACATGAATAATATCAGTATTTAACTCTATCCAGCCTAAATTCTAACTTCGAGGTCATGTAAAGCCCAACTCAAGTCACATCTGTCAGAGTTTTATTACACTCTGGCAGGGGAAAATCAGAATTTAAGATAAGCTATTCATATCTACTGCTTTGAAAGCACTGGCATTAATTCTTCTATGTTTTGTGGAAGCTTTGATCGGGCTTTAATAGAATGGGAAAAAGTTGGAATCTCTGTGCGTTTATTGCTGTTTATATTTGTCCGACTCCTGTGACTCTCATTTCATATCTCGTTGTCAAAGGGAAATAGGACAGCAATAAAAACTTACTTAAAGGAGAACTATGGGGTCAGTGTTTTCCCCCATAGTTCTCCTTAGGGTAACGGGAGGACACAAACTAGCGTCCTCCCGTTACCCTAAGCTCAGTATACCGCGAGCTACAGCTCGCGGCATACTGAGACGCCGCAGCCGGAGCGGATCCCGACATAGATGACGGGATCCGCCCAGCTGCGTGAGTGACAGCTGGCTCTGCCTATCTAGAGGCAGAGCCAGCTGTGCCCGCCCCCCTCCCCCGTCCGTTCCGCCAGTCAGCGCTGGCAGATCGGAGCGGGGAGAGGGGAATCCAGCCCCTCCCCCTGTCACGGCAGAGAGCCGTGACAGGATCGAGAGGTGAGTGAACCTGGTATGTGTTCGCTCACCTCCCGATCTACTGAGCCGACCTGTGACAGTCTCATTGTCACAGGTCGGCTAGAACTATGAGGTGTTGTCAAAAATCACTCTCATAGTTCTCCTTTAGAGTGACATTAAACCCTCCGATTTTTTAACATAAAACAATACTGTAATGTGTGCCTTACTGTAATCCATGGTAGTTCCCCTTCTCTTGCTGCTCTTCCTTTTAAATCCATATCTC
Source organism: Nanorana parkeri (assembly GCF_000935625.1). Classification (NCBI taxonomy): domain Eukaryota; kingdom Metazoa; phylum Chordata; class Amphibia; order Anura; family Dicroglossidae; genus Nanorana; species Nanorana parkeri. The sequence goes on along the minus strand of NW_017306779.1, from coordinate 370,590 downwards.
TTCTCTGCTGGGCAGAACTTCTGTTTTGCAGCAGACTGCCTTGTCTCTGGAATGGATACATGGGGGTCTGTTCATGAAGCTGCTGAAGGATCTGGCCGCAGCTTCGGCCAGATCCTTCGGCCATTGGCAGGCCGACAGCCTGCTTCTGACAGCTGGGCGGAGCCAGCCGTGATCTTACGGCTGGCTCTGGCCACTTTCAGAGAGATCAGCGTCCCTGGTTACCTGCTAACCAGGGACACTGATCTCCAAACAGCTAACTCTCCCTGGCGCCCCGGGAGTCTCCTGCTCCCGGCCACCAAGGAGAGAAAAATGGTTTTTTTTTTTTTATATTCTGACATCGCTCGTATCAGAATAAAGAAAAAAAGACACAGTGGTGTTTCTCTCCCTGGCAGCCGGGATCGGGAGGCTCCCAGAGCACCCGGGAGAGTTTTTTCTTTCTTTTTTTTTGACAGCAGCAGAGCCGCCTGACAATAGGAAACTATTGGGCGGAGCTAGCTGTCACTGCTAGCTCCGCGCAATCGTTTGCTATTTACTTTTTTCACTTTTTTCACTCTTTTTCTGTTCTGCTCGGTACCTCTGAGGGACCGTGCAGAACAGCCGAGCCGAATGCCGCCGAGCAGCATTCGGCTATTCACTCACTTCTGTTCGGGATCTTTAGGAATAGCCTGAAGAGCAGTGAGTAGCCTGCCGGAGATTCGGCTCAGCCGATCCAGATATTGGATCAGCTGAGTCTAACTCCTTCTGCACTTCGGGTTGGCCGAACATGCTGAGCATGTTCGACCGACCCAAAGCCACACGAAGCAAGCCGATGTACGGCTGATTTCAGCCGATGTACGGCTGAAATTAGCCGTACCAGCCTGAAGTGAATAGCCGAACACTGTTCGGCTCACTTCACTTCAGATCGGTCATTCACTCGGCTGCCCTCGGCAGCTTCGTGAATAGACCCCATGGTGTCTGTGTGTAGGTTCACAACCTGAGCCAGCACTACAGGAAGAGGCACTCAGCTGCAAAGGGAAGTTCTCCCCCAGCATGAGAACAGATACAGATTTAAAAGGAAGAGCAGCAAAGAGAAGGGAAAAAGGAAGAGAAGGATATTACAGTGTTGGTTTATGTTAAAAAATCTGATGTTTTAATTTCACTTTAAGTCCTAACCTGCCCCATTGTATTTAAAAATAAAAGACAATGTTGGGGACAGTTGGGGACAAGTAAAACCCCTATATTGTTCTATTGCGCAACGATCTAGGCTGACAGTCACACTCTCAGAGACTTTTGGGCTCTTTTCAGTGGTCAAAAACCTAAAACTTGTGACTCACAAAATTGTCCATCAACACAGACACAGTTACTGGAGGGCAACTTCTTCCCCATGAAGCCTTCCCAGTTCATATGCAGGCTTCTTCCAATGAGATAAATAGAGAGATAGACAGATACAAAGATAGATAGATAGATAGATAGATAGATAGATAGATAGATAGATAGATAGATAGATAGGAAAGATAAATAAGATAGATATATAGATAGATAGATAGATAGATAGATAGATAGATAGATAGATAGATAGATAGATAGATAGATAGATAGACCTAGTTTAGTATCAAAGGTGCAGGATTTGCTGCTATGTTGGGCCCATGTAATATGGGCCTGGGAGTTCAAGCTCAAAATGAGTGATGCACTAGTTTATAATACACCTGCTCAATGAGAGACACCTGAGCTCAATTAACCCCTCCCCCTAACAAGAGCACTGCAACCTGAGGGAAAAAAAAAAGGGAACAGTTTAAAAAAAACTGACAGAAAAGGAAAAAGAGTTTTACTTGTTTATGTCCTGCCATTATACAAATGAACAACTAGGTAGATACACTCATGGCCACAAATATTGGCACCCCTGCATTTCTGTCAGATAATGCACCACTTTGCACAGAAAATTGTTGCAATTACAAATGTTTAGGCATTCTCATGTTTATTTGCATTGGTATGACCCAAAAAATTGAGGAAAAAAATCCCAACCTTTTACATTCCACGCAAACCTCCAAAAATGGACTGGACAAAATTATTGGCACCCTCAATTAATATTTGGTAGCACAGCCCTTGATATAAAAAAATAACTGAAATCAATCGCTTCCTGCAACCATACATGAGTTTCTTACACCTCTCTACAGACATTTTGGGCCACTCTTCTTTCGCCAACTGCTCCAGGTCTCTCAGATTGGAAGGGTTCCTTTTCCCAACTGCTGTTTTGAGATCTCTCTACAGGTGCTCTATTGAATTCAGATCTGGACTCATTTCTGGCCAGTCCAGTACTCTCCAGCGCTTTCTCTGAAACCATTTCTCGGTACTTTTTGATGTGTGCTTTGGGTCATTGTCCTACTATAAGACCCATGACCTCTGGCGGAGACACAACTTTCTGACACTGAACCCTAAATTGCACACCAGAATTATTTGGTAGTCTTCAGGTTTCATAATGCCATGTACTCAGTCAAGACATCCAGCGCCTGAAGCAGCAAAGCAACCCCAAAACATCAGTGAACCTCTATCATGTTTGACTGTAGGGACTGTATTTTTTTTAAAGGCCTCATTTCTTTTTCTGAAAACAGTACAATGATGGGCTGCACCAAAAACCTGTCATTTGGTTTTGTCTGTCCACAGCACATTCTCCCAAAAGGATTTTGGCTTCTGCAGGTAATTTTTGTCTAACTCCAATCTGGGGTCTCCTACCATAGTGTCCCTTTTCATTCAGATGGTGAAGTATAGTGCGAGCTGACAGAGTTGTGCCCTGTGCGTGAAGGTCAGGTTGAATTTGCCTGGAAGTTGATCGAGGGTCTTTATCTACCATTTGAATAATCCTTTGTTGCAATCTTTGATCAATTGTTCTCTTTTGTCCACGTCCAGTAGAGATTAGCTACAGTGCCATGGGCTGTAAACGTCTTGACAATGTTGCACACAGTGGACATAGGAACATCAAGATCTCTGCAGATGGACTTGTAACCTCGAGATTGTTCATGCTTTTCCACAAAAACTTGGAATGCAATTATTTCTTGCAATTTGGAAGATGTGCCAATAACTTTCTCCAGTCCATGTTTGGAGTTTTGCATGGAATGTGTCAGGTTTGGCTTTTTCTTTCTCCACTTTTCTGTGTCATACCAATACAAACAAAATAAATAAACATGAGAATGCCTAAACATTTGTAATTGCAGCAATTTTCTGCACAAAGTGCTGCATTATCTGACAAAAATGCAGGGGTGCCAATATTTTTGGCCATCACTGTATATATACTGTGTATATGGCTATGGTTCAGCTGAAAGGTAGAGGAGTCAAGGACTTATTTTAGTTGCCAGCTTGGCATTTAAGGACTTTCCACCCATGTATATTTAAAAGAATCCCCAAGCAGGGATTTTAAGCATCAAACAGACTAACATTAGCTTGTGCACACTTACTGCTCCCTTGCAGCATCACAGTCTAATAGGGGAGAAGCACTGCTTGCACAGGGTGGCTGCCACTGTGGAGCAACGTCCACCTGACTCCACTGAGTCATGTGCTTGCTCTGGTGCCCTTTTCAGTGCTGGACCAAGCATTAAATGCTTAATTTCACAGTGACAGTCTGTAACATACCCCCCTCTATTTCGAGCCAGGGGTTGAAACAAACAAGCCCCAGAACAACAACCCACTTCTTTTAGATCAAAGGTAAAAGTTTTCTTGTGAATACATTTCTATCAGAGTGGGACATCCTTCCACACACTACCATGCTGTAATGGGGGTTCTACCCCCATTATACCACAGTAATGTCAGGAATCTGCTTGTCCGCTCCAGGTAGGGAGGTATCTACAGAGGGAATATACACAGTTGGGTGGTTATATCCCACAGCAACCTCACAAAACACCAACTCTTCTGTAATCTGATACTTTGCAGGCACCTGTCCTGACATCTGGCATTTTTTATAACCAACCAGATAATTATCAATACTTTTTTTTTTTCAATTCTGTTTTTTATTGAAAGAAATGTTTTTTTTTTTTTTTCAGATATAAAACAAAGGTACAAAACAAGTAACATTGTCATACATTAAGGGGTAATACAATCAAGGAGTGATGTGTTGTCATAAAACAATTGAACCATATGAATTCCCATTACAGCTCCCTGTCATAGGCAAAAAGCATAGCTTCTCTGGTACCAAGCCAGGGCCCGTTCCCAAGGTGAGCCAAGGCAGGGAAAGGATGGTATATAACCACTCAAGTCGTCGAGGCATGGAGCCCTTTATGGAGCCCATAGCCCGACATGACAGGTATAATGTCAGGGGTGCACAGGTATGACAACGTGAAGAAGAAAATGGAGAGAGGTAGGGAAGGAAACAAGACAGGGGAAGGGTGGGTGGGCAGGGTATTTTCACACTCATGCCGTGGATCTTAACTGCTCATTAAAAGTTGGTATTCGGTTGATTCAAGAAACTCAGTCCAGTAAAACCATGTGGTGGAGAATTTAGACACTGTGCCCTTTATGGAGCTAGTGAGATCTTCCATATGTTTAATATCGTTAACTCGCTGGAGCCACTGCCGTACGGTGGGCGGCGACAACTGTTTCCACAAAAGAGGTATACAGGCGTTCACCAGGTATACAAGAACGGACCGTCTATATGTCTTTAACGGGATGTTATTGTGGTGTAGAAAAAAATAGGCTGGGTCTAATGGGATTGGTCTATCAGTAAATTTCTGTATTATGTCCCTGACCTGGGTCCAAAAGCCCAATAGCGATGGACAGGACCAAAAGATGTGGTATATGTCAGCCGGCGAGGAACTGCAGCGCCAGCAAACGTCTGGTACTTCAGTGAAGATCACATGGAGCTTATGGGGAGTTCGGTACCATCTAGTCAAAATCTTATATCCAGTTTCCTGGTATCTGTTGCAGATAGACGACCCCAGGGTGAGCCGCAGGATCCGAGACCTTTCATCAGGGGTAAACTGGGCCCCAGGTCCCTCTGCTATCTCTCGAGGAAAGGTAGAGGTTGATCAAGATCCGGGGAGATAAGTAATTTGTAGCATAGAGACAGTGTTTTAGAAAGGGGGCCTGTTGTGTTGCACTCTCTCTCGTACGGTGATAGCGATCTGGAAAAGAGACTTGGCGAAGGTAGTGAGGATAGGTAGTGTGCCAGTTGGCGTAGTCTCCAGAAGCCCAAGGTTGACAGAGATGGGTCCGAAGTTAGTTCAGAGAGAGTGGGCCACGCGGGTCCCTTGAGAAAGTGGAAAGCTCTGAACTTATCCTGCTTCCCCAATTGGCCGCGTCCTGTATGCCGGGGGAGAAGTCCCGATAACTGGGTGTAACAGGGATGGTGAGGTCGATATTCCTTTGTATTTGAAGGCCAATTTGGCTACTTTCAGAGTGGGGCCAATAGTAGGGTGTAGCTGGAGGTGTCTCGGGGCGGGGCGTGTACACCAAGGGAGGGTCTTCAAAGGAATGAAGGAGAAGGACTGTTCCACCGCGACCCAAGCCTTGAGTTCCCCGTGTCTACACCAATCTATGATCCGAGAGAGATGTGCCACGAGGTAGTACAAGTGGATATCTGGCAGCGCCAGGCCTCCATGAGGCTTGGGACGCTGTAGAATGGAGTGCCGGATCCTAGCTGGTGCCTGGGCCCATATAAATTTGGTAATGGCCGATTGAGAAGATGCTAGGAATGCCCTCGGAATAAAATTTGGGAGGGTCTGCAAGGAGTATAGGAGCCGTGGAAGTACATTCTGCTTAATGATATTGCATCGACCAGTCCAAGAGAAGGCTAGGTGAGACCATTGTTGGAGGTCTGATCTTATTTTCTTGAGTAACGGGGGAAAGTTAAGGGAGAAGGTATCATCGAGATTGCGTGGTATTCGCACCCCTATGTATTTAATAGAACAAGTGGACCATTGAAATGGGAAGTTGTGCTGTAGTCTAGTGTATGTCACCCATGGGATATTAAGGTTGAGGGCCTCCGATTTCTGGCCATTAATGTGGTAGTTGGATAGTTCCCCGTAATGTCGCAGAGCCGCTAGGAGGTTGGGAATAGAGATGTCCGGAGATGAGACGAAGAATAGAAGGTCATCTGCATACGCAGCCACCTTATGATGCCCGTCTTGCAGGTGTATTCCCCGAATATCTGGGTGTGCTCTAATCGTGCAGAGGAGAGGCTCCAGTGTGAGTACAAAAATAAGTGGGTAGAGCGGGCAGCCCTGTCTGGTACCGTTAGATATTCCAAAAGAGTCTGATAACACACCGTTGATTCATACTCTAGCGGAAGGGGAAGAGTATAGGGATGTTATCCAGGCAAGCATGTGGGGACCCAATCCAATGTGCTCCAGTGTAAGCCGCATAAAGGACCAGTCGACCCAATCAAAGGCTTTTTCAGCATCTGTTGATAGGAGAAGACATGGTTGGTCTTCTGACATGGCTGAGTGAATGAGGTTAAGAGCCCTCGTGGTGTTGTCTCTTGCCTCACGATGGGGGAGAAAACCTGATTGGTCCTGGTGGATTATCAAGGGGAGATATGGAAGGAGGCGAAGGGACAGCACCTTCGCAAATAGCTTAGTGTCCATGTTAAGGAGTGAAATGGGGCGATAGCTGGGACACAACAGAGGGTCTTTATCAGGCTTTGGTAGAAAGGGGATATGAGCAGACAGTTATAGGGATGTTATCCAGGCAAGCATGTGGGGACCCAATCCAATGTGCTCCAGTGTAAGCCGCATAAAGGACCAGTCGACCCAATCAAAGGCTTTTTCAGCATCTGTTGATAGGAGAAGACATGGTTGGTCTTCTGACATGGCTGAGTGAATGAGGTTAAGAGCCCTCGTGGTGTTGTCTCTTGCCTCACGATGGGGGAGAAAACCTGATTGGTCCTGGTGGATTATCAAGGGGAGATATGGAAGGAGGCGAAGGGACAGCACCTTCGCAAATAGCTTAGTGTCCATGTTAAGGAGTGAAATGGGGCGATAGCTGGGACACAACAGAGGGTCTTTATCAGGCTTTGGTAGAACGGTGATATGAGCAGACAGGGCATCAAGGGGGGCCCCCCTCTCCGAGGTGATCGAGTTCAGTGCTTGCAACAAGTGTGGATTAAGGATACTGGAAAAGGTTTTGTAGTAGGAGATCGGAAACCCATCGGGGCCTGGGGCCTTGCCAGTCTGTGTCTGTTTGATGGTGGATTCTAGCTGTTGAGAAGACAAAGGGTCTTCTAAGAGAGGTACGATGTCAGCAGATAGACAGGGGAGGTGTGAGTCCAATAAAAATTGTCGGATACGCTGTTGTCGTTGAGATAGGACCTGGGCTGAGGGAGGGCGGGGAAGGTTGTACAGAGAGGAATAGTAATCTCGAAATGCCGCCGCTATATCCTCCATTAAATGGAGAGTGGTGTCCGTGGAGGACTTGATGGCCGGTATAAACGTTTTCGAGCGTTGATGGCGGAGTGCCCGGGCCATTGACCGGCTGCAGTGGTTGCCATACTCATAGAAGTGTCGGCGGCATTTCGAGAGGGCTGCTCAAGCTTTCGCAAGGCACAAAGTGCGAAGCAATTCCCGTAGTCTAGATAGGTCAAAGGATGTTACCGGGTCTGGACATCGTTTATGTATGAGTTCCAAGGAATTAATCTGGGACAATAAAGAGCTGATTTGCTGTGTTCGCTGTCGTTTAAGTCTAGATCCCATTCTGATAAGAGTACCCCTTATATACGCTTTGTGATCCTCCCAGACCACATATGGGGAACATTCCGAAGGGGTGTTCAGAGTGAAGTAGGACCGTAAATCTTGGGCTAGTTCAGATGCAAGGGTGGGATCAGAAATCAGGGATTCATTCAGGCGCCATTGCCAGGAACGAGGAGTATCTGGACCCCAGTCCACGAGTATCTCAATGGGGGCATGATTTTCCCCCCCCCCACTACTAACTGTCCCTCCCTGAATTTGTCTATCCGCTCTAAAACCCGATCCAAGAATGTGAGCTGACTTTGGTTAGGCAGGTAGACATTGACCAAGGTAACTAAAGTGGCACCGATCCTCCCTTTAATCATAAGCAATCTGCCCTCCTCGCCGGCAAACATGTCAAGCTGGGACCATGGGACTGACTGAGACAAGAGGATGCAAACCCCACGGGATTTCTTATCTGGGGAGTAACTATGCTATACCGTGGGGTAGTAACGATCTCGGAGTGTAGGGGGTTTAACCACTGAGAAATTAGTCTTCTGGAGGAAACCTATTTGAGTCCGCTGACGGTGTAGCTCAGAGAGGATCATCCTCCACTTTTCAGGTATATTAAGGCCTCTAACATTATACGAAACCAACTTTAGTGGGGTCATAACGGTGTGAGAGATGGGGGGTAGGGACGATGGGGGGGAGACACTAGGGGTTGAGAGGTGAAGAAATGAACAGTCAGTCGGCAACCGGCTGTAGGGAAGAGGGGAAGTAGGTAGGGAGACAGAAAAAGAGTGGAAGAGGCGGTGAAGCAGGAAAACAACTAATGGAAGCGAACAGCTGCTTCTGAAATACCCTCACAAGGGTGAACACCCAAGGAGAGTAGGGCCTATTGGGGGAAGCAACCAAAACAAGGGATTCGGAGGTATCCAAACGCTCCAGGCACACAACTTAACATTGTTCCACCTGAAGGTACAAACTTTCTTCTAATTACCCATGTAAACTGTAACCCTGCATGTTAGGGGCATAGTTATATAGCCCTGAAAGAGGGAAAGCCCACAAAGCGCTTAGTCACCGAGAAGTTCACCCGCCCTGTCCGGTCCACCGGTTCCGGCGGAACAGAAAGGGGAGGATACATACAGTATCTATCTACCTCGTGCACTTTCACAAGGCCGCCACGAACCATCCCCTGCAACTTGTGTGACCCCCCCAGTGACGCGAGCCACAGGGGGGGTGGTTGGCGGTTACCACTAATACCCTCCGAACCCAACCACATGCGTAAAAACATCACCAGCGCCTGGTACTGCAAATATGATATTGGTACATGTGTACCCATCGCACACATAGGAACATAATCATGCATGTATAAAATAAAATGAACATCGGCAATAACGCTAAACAGTAACGGTAACATTGTGAAATGTACTGTAAAATATCTCGACGCCAAGAGGGGTCACTCACGAGGTAGGCATCTCTGGTACGAGCTGTGTCATATGGTACCCCACATCAAGGCCCCAATGGACCTTGAATGGGAGAGTTCACTCATGGGGGGGTCCTTTAGAGCAGGATTTCGGGGAAGTTTCTCATTTGGCATCTGCGTACAAAAAGGATAGAAAAAACTGTTACGGTTCAGGGTGCATGGGCCGTGGCGGTGAAAGCCTTTCCATCCAACGGGTAGGACGGGGGTGGGCCCTCCCGTGGGCCCTCCCGTGGGCCCTCCCAGGGGTTCCATTTCGGTTATGTGAAGGGGCAGAACCTCGTGGAGACCGGGAGCGTCGTGGGGGCAACACTGTATCCAGGGAAGGCTGCCCGGCCTCCAGGAAATGGAACAGGTCCGGTAGAGCATCTGGGGACCGCAGGAGGAAGGTTCTTTCCGATTTCCGGATAATCAGGTGAAAGGGGTATCCCCAACGGTAGGATGCTCTGATAGCGTCCAGCAAAGGTTTCAACATACGTCTCATTTGCAGGGTATGTCTGGACAAATCCGGATAAAGGTGGATGGAGGCTCCGTCAAACTCAATGGAGCCTTTGCGCCAGGGCTGACGCATGATTTCTTCCTTGAGGTTGTAGTGATAAATGCGACAGATAACATCTCTAGGCCGCTCAGCATTCTGTGTTCTAGGACCCAGGGATCTGTGAGCCCGGTCAAGCTCTATGGCAGTATCAGGGGGGCGATCCAAGAACAGATTAAAGATGACCTGTATGGTGGCCTTCAGGTCAGTCGCATGGGTGGATTCAAGAATCCCTCTAACGCGGACATTATTGCGCCTGCCTCGATTATCCTGGTCATCTAGTCCTAGCATCAGAGGTGTCATCTGATGATTAGCGGAGGATTGGCCTTCCTCTAACTGCGTGATCTTGCGAGTCAGCTCTACCTGGGAACGTTCAAGTCCCACAACTTTGGAGGAGACAGAGGCGATCTCTTCCTTAACTTCAGTGATCGCTTGCTTATAGGCAGTTTCAATACGGAATGTAAACACCTCAAAATCAGATTTAGTGGGCACCATGGCTGCTAAGTCTGCTTTAGTAGGGAGAGAGCATAGCACAGCCCTGGGATCGGCAGTAGTCATGTGGAATTGATCATGCTGCACGGGGTGCCAGTTTCCAGGGGGGCATAGGGAGCCCAGCTGTGGATCCGATTACCAGGAGTCTGAGGAGTCCCCCTCCACCTGTGGAAGAGGGGGGGAGGACCAGTCCATCTGTCCCTGGGGCAATGGTGGCTTAGGGGGGCACGTATTGCTGGGTGGGCGAGGTGGCAAGGGGAGAATGTCTGATCTGTAGCCCTGTGGTCCCCTGAGTCCCACCGGGTCTCCGATCTGTGTGGCCGGGGAGAGCTCATTGATTGCTGTAGCAGCGGTGGGGGCCGTGGGCTGTGGCATGAAGGGCTTGCATGACAATCCAGCAGGGGTGACATGGCGGCCTGGCTCCCTCCTAACTGATCATCCAGCGCCTCGGGGGACATGGCTCCAGGGGATAGCGGGGATGAGGGCTCACCGTGGACCCTGCGGTCTAGTCGGATCTGCCGCTCTGATGCCCCTGGTCCCGCCACCAATGGCACGTCACGTCCTGGCGACCGCGCCATAGGAGAGTCCGGGGATGCGGTGTTGGAGGTAGGCCGCATGTCTGTGGGGGTGTCTGGACGCACGAAGAGCTTCTTAAAGCTGTCTTCGGCGTGGACCGCTGCCCCTTCTGCTTGCCCTTCTTCGACATGGGTGGATTAAGAGGTGGGGGATGATGGAAAGAGTGAGGTAAGTGGTAAGTCGGGCCCAGAGCTTCAGGGTCTCACTCCTCACGCGTCCATGGCTTGGCCACGCCCCTTTATCAATACTTTTACCTGTTGTGAACCCTTGCATGACTTGCCAGTCTCCACATTTAGCAATTGCCGTATCGCTCTGTGCTTCAGGGGCTTTTGTGGGTTTACCTACTTTTAGGTTAGTGACCACAATCTCCTGAATCACACTTGTGCACTTTCACAAATACCTCTTTGTCTTTCAATATAGCCTTTTTAACTGCCTACAGGGTTATGGAAAGGATTTCTGCCATTTTCTCATCATTGCTCGGCCCTTTCATCTTGCCAGGGTTATCTGCTGCTGCAGCGAGTATTTCCTTGACCATCTTGTCTTGAATTGTATTGTGATTGTAATGTCTTCCCTATATTGTAAAGCGCTATGCAAACTGTTGGCGCTATATAAATCCGGTATAATAATAATATAATAATAATATAGATTCAGCAGCACCTCAGACTTGAATAACAGAAATGCTTTCTAAAACACTTTTACACAGAGAGGTCTACAACATATCTGACTAAAAGTGACATTAAACCCTCAGATTTTTTAACATAAACCAATACTGTAATGTGTGCCTTACTGTAATCCATGGTTGTTTCCCTTCTCTTTGCTGCTCTTCCTTTTCAATCCTTATCTCTTCTCATGCTGGGGGAGAACTTCCCTTTGCAGCTGAGTGCCTCTTCCTGTAGTGCTGGCTCAGGTTGTGAACCTGCACACAGACACCATGTATCCATTCCAGAGACAAGGCAGTCTGCTGCAAAACAGAAGTTCTGCCCAGCATGAGAAGAGATACGGATTTAAAAGGAAGAGCAGCAAAGAGAATGGAAACAACCATGGATTACAGTAAGGCACACATTACAGTATTGTTTTTTGTTAAACAATCTGAGGGTTTAATGTCACTTTAACAGTCCTCTGAGATGTCCTCCATATCCAAAATTACCTGGAAGAAACTCAGAAGTGTACTGTGAGACCTTTTCTTTTTCATTACTGTTAATAAACCTTGTGGCCAACAGTCCCAATCTTGTCCATCTGTGCTCCAGTTATTGGTAGTCCATAGTACCAGTCCATCTGGTAGAGGAGGAGACACAGCTGAACATTTAACACATTACATATAACTGCAATCATTCCTTTCACAAAGGGAAACCCCAAATCCATGTTTAGGCTCCTCTTGGGCACCTTCATGAGGCCAAGCATGTGGAGAGACTCATTTGCTGAAGTTCCATAGAATGTGCTTTTTAAAGGGACCTCTTCAGAATGCTGTGTAGCTTTGTCCATAGCCAACACAATAGGCTGGTGTTCTCCCAGATCTCTCCCAGTGCTGCATGCTCGGTTCTTTCATTTAGTCCACCGTTGCGGGGCAACAGCATGCTCCTTCTGGGTCTAAAAACTCTCTCACAGCACTGAGAGATGACTTACCTTTCTCCATAGATGGGTCACTGGTGTCAACAAGCATTTAAACCATTACATGACATACTTTTGAGCTGGCTTATTCTCTTGTCTGAGCACATGTGGGGCTGGTCCAGTTGGTGAAAATCCCTCCAGTTACTGAACTCACTCCATTTTTGCACCAATGTCCTTTTTTGAGAGCCCCATACTGCAGTCACACCAAATACAAAGTCCACAGCACTTGCTCAGCCAGCAAAATGTAGCACTGTTACATTATGGGCTTCTCTCAGGTTATCTCTTGTAGGTATATCGTGCCTGCCACACAGACCATGCTGTTTCAATGGCACCTTAGCATGAACAGTTCATCACACCAGAAATATTTTTTGCAGATTTCTCTTTTTTGCCTTTTTCTTATGTGTGAGTTTAGCTCAAGGGCAGAGAAGCCAAGGACTTGATGTTTAAGGACTTTTCACCCACATTTATTTAAAAGAAAAAAGTCCTTCACATCAGAAATTTCTAAGCAGAGGTTTTCAGCATCAAACAGAGTAAAGTATCATCAACTCTTTCAGCCTTCTCCCTGTCTTGGGCTGCTCCAACCCTCTAGTCTGTCACCACACAGACTATTACACACTTCTACCTGTGGACACTTGCTTCTCCTGGGTGAGGATCACTGGCTGCATAGGGGTGGTTGCCTCTTGTGGATCAATGCCCACCTGACTCCATTGAGTCTTGCACCTGATGCAGCACTCTCACAGTGCTGGACCAGGCATTAAATTCCTCTTTTCACTATATATATATCTATATATATATATATTTGTGAATTAATTAGCTACCACTTAAATGCTTAAATTGGCCTTAGTTTGTGTTCTTGTAAGGACATTAGATTGTAAGCTCCTTTAGGGTCAGGGACTGAGGATATCTTTAATGTCATAGCATATGCATACATGATATGATTAGGGTGGTCTTTTTTCATCAGTTAACATTTCACCCACATATTTTAAAGCTTATTACTGCATTCAGCTAGAACCGGTTTTTATCAAATCAGCTATTAATGACTATACTGGCACTTAAATTTCAATTCACTGGAGATTTGTGGCCCTACCAGCCTTCATGCTCATTAGTTTCCCTTTTTCCTTCTTTTAATTAACCATTCACCCATTTTTAGCAGCAAGATTAATAAGTAATGAGAAAAAGTTTTAGGTAAATGGTATTTTTTTAAAAAGAAAAAGTTATCAGAGATGTAAGTTTGATGCTTGTCGGAATAAATATGCAACAGATTAGCTTGTAGCAGTCTGATTTATAAAAATTGCTCTGCAGTTATGTGTGTTAGGCTAACAACACATGATTTGTAACAATCATTATACATTTCAACTTTAGAATTTCAACAGTTCTAACGCCACATTGTTGTGGCTTGGTCCGCTTAGGAAAATC
>NW_017306779.1:352091-356763 GCF_000935625.1 Nanorana parkeri | reverse complement strand
TACACAGTGTATGTATACACACATACATATATATTAGACATGTGCGATTCGTTTCGGAAAGATGCGTTTTTCAGATGGATTTTCGGAAATTTCTACATTCAGATGCATCCAAATATCTGAATTACAAAAATAATGAATGCAAACTAATATGAATTTCCGATAACGAAAAATTAGGATGCATGCAAATTTCTTTCCTGAATGACATTTGATTGTGTTAAACTTTAAAAAAAAATCTGAATTGACGTTAGCGGTAGTCTATATGATTTTTCGTTATGAACAAATGTTTGTTGCCGCAAAGTGACATAAGTAAATAAATTTTTTTTTTTTACAGTCCGCAGAGGAAGAAAAAAAACATGTGAGGTTCCCCCCTAATTGATACCAGACCCTTTAGGTCTGGTACGAATGTTAAGAGTGACCCCCCCAAGTAAATAAAAAAGGCTGTGGGGTTCCCCCAAAAGTCATACCAGATCCTTTAGGTCTGGTAGGAATTTTAGGGGGAATCCCACCCTCCAAAAATGGGGGAAAAATTGTGGCGCCCCCCTAAAATTCCTACCAGACCGTTGATCCGAACACAGGCAGGGCAGGAAAGCGGGGGGGGGGGGATGATTGAGCGCCCCCCTCCCTGCGTCATACCAGGCCACGTGCCCTCAGCATTGGGCACATGTGCCCTCAGCATTCACTAAAGGGTTTAAAGTAAATGTAAATAAAGAGACCACACGTTTTTAAAAAGTCCTTCAACTAAAAAAAATGACAATTCCTTTATTTAAAAAAAAATGGATCCATCAATGTAACCCACGTCAATCACAATAAACAATGCCCACTGACTCGCCGAAATAAAAAAGCCATGCTGTACGCCGACCGGCCCAAACCCAATTAAGACTTGCTGCAAAATGACAGCTCCAGCATGAATGTAAACAAATGGGTGGAGCGAGCCGTGACGGCACGGGGCTCATTCCACCCATTTGACATTCTGAGCTGGCATAAAACACAATTACATTTGGGAGCTCCCAAATGCCATTCAGATCTGGGAGCTGAGGTGTCATATGAATAGTATTATGACACCTCGACTCCCAGACCTGAATGGCATTAGGGAGCTCACCAATAGCATGCAGAATGCTATTGTGTTCTATGATAGCTGAGAATGTCAAATGGGTGGAACAAGCCCCGTGATGTCACGACTCGCTCTGCCCATTTGTTTATGTATTTGTTTATTTGCCGGAGCTTTCATTTTGTGTCAAGTCTTCGTCAGGTTCGGATGGGTCGACGTGCGGCAGGACATTTTTTATTTCGGCTAGTCGGCGGACGTCGTTCATCGTGATTGATGCTGGATTACATAGATGGACCACATTTTTTTTAAACAAAGGAGTTGTCAAAAACTGACTTTTTTCAATTAAAGGACTTTTTTTTAAATGTGTGGTTTCTTTATCCACATTTACTTTTACTTTAGTGAATGAGTAGGGGTTCAAGTAGTCTTTTCTCATTCAAAAGGGGGTGGCAGCATCTGGGTGCCGGCAGACCCCCACAACCACCGGGTCAGGATTGTGGGAACGAGACCCTTATTAGCTCGGCACAATATTGTTTTATATATATATAGTGACGTTTGGGGATGTTAGCACATATGGTGAGCACTTTAAGGATGTAGTCTACTCACAATATCTTCTTTTTAAGGACTTGGTAGCCAACTTTTATATAAACAAAAGTTTACACATCCACATTGGATACCCTCACAGGCGTTGTTCAATACAGCTTCCACACACTGCTTGTAAAACAACACAAGTAAACACAAAACAACACAAAGTTCCACATTTAAAATGCATAATTCTGACCCACCACTCCTCTCTGTAGTGCTGTCCCGCACTTGTACTGGCGGCCCCTCAGGCTCTTGGCTCTCCCAGCCTCACCAGTTCTACCAGCATCCCTGGTATGTTGTAAAGTAGCCACTGTTCCAAGCTTGCTCCCAGGATGGACTACAATATCAATACAAATTAGTTAACTAAATGTGAGAATTTTGGCCATCACGGGAGGGAGCTCGGAGCGGTGACTACTTTACCACACACAGGGACCATGTGGGACAAAAGTACCCACCCTCTAGAAGGAAGGACAGTGTTAGCACAATTTCAGAGAAGATTTGAGGATCTACAGCTGAGTGTTACACAAATAAGGTACAGTATTGTTTATAGTTAAGGCCCTTGAATGCATTTTTATGATTTAAAGTGGACCTTTACCCCCTTTCACTAAAAATCACATCAGCATGCAGCTCTGCATGCTAATTTACAATCATCTTACATTCATTCGTTAAACAAACTTGTTTTTCATTTCCTTACAAATAAAGTTCATCTACTTTCTGGTCTACTTCTGGCACAATGATGCATGTGCCAAAGCATTGCATCCTGGGAAGATTACATCAGCAGAGCATTGTTGGGAAATATCATCTGAAATTTCATGAGATCTCAGGGAAAGGCATTTTCCTCCCCTGAGATGATGTGCATGGTCACATGTCCTAGTCACATGTGCCAGAGTTCCAGGAAGTAAAGGGAGATTTAGTAATCTGCCCTTAGTTGACATGGCCACTGTCAGAAGACTGGGAAAGAATAGTGAAATAAGGTATGCAAAGAATACAAAGCTGGCAGTTATCTAGAAGTATCTGTTTGTAGATTGTCATGAGTAAACATTTCTAAAGGTGTGCTTGTTGTTATTTTAAAGATATGGGTTAAGTTCCTCTTAACTCCTGAGTTTAAGGTCACTTTAAGCTAGTAAACAAAGAGCATATTTTATTAAACAACTTAACTTTTAATGAAGGTGGGCTGTTAATTTGCGTACCCCTAAATAAGCTAATATTGTCTAAATACATGAGGCATGTGGATTCTGCTTGAATCTTGGTGTGCTCTGTGTATTTATTTCAGGTTCAGATCAGTGTGAAATGTAGCTTCTGTGCAGAAGCTTATTATAAAAAGACCTGTCGCTGCTGTTTACTCTTCTTGGAAGGTGCAAAGTGATTGGTCTTGTATCTGCCCCGTCCTGTAATTTTCTGCAGGCAGCAGTGGGTGGGTTTTCTGGGTCCCTCCCACAGCTCTATTCTCTATGCAGGAATATATATATATATATACAAATATATGTGCAGACCAGTGATGATGTCATTTTTTTTACAAGGTAATAACCAAACTTGCAAAGGCATTTGGTCCACACAAAGTGGATTATTACCCTTGTGGCTATTGAAGAATATAAATGACGTTTATTTTTTTGTGCCTGGAGTTCAGCTTTAGTATTTTATTTTTGGGGCAGTCCTTTTAGGGCTGCTGCATATTGCAGATTCCCCCTGATTTTGTTATTACACATTAAATTTCCGTAAAGAAATTAGTAAGTATATTTTAATGCAAGATTACAAAGTCTGCACTCTTGCTTCAATTAAACATTTTCAAAAGAAGTTCTTTCTAGTTTGTTATACAATATACAAAAAAATATATTTTTTTCTGTGAATTTGAATAGTGTCAGATTGCCCTTAATTCATTGTACTTGGGTTGTGAAGTCTGATGTCTTTTAAGTTTTTTCTTTCTTTTTCTTTTTTTTTTTGTAACAGATATTCAGGATGAACAGGAACGAGTGCTAAAGTACAAAAACTTAATTGATACACTTCCAACACTGAATAAAACTACCTTAGCTGCGTTAATTGAACACCTTTACAGGTCAGTCTGCTTGTCTATGCTATATAATTAAATTGACTGAAAATGACTAACTTGTTTGTCTTTAATAGTTGCTATAACAATCAATTTATTTTTGCATGATTAAAATGTCATGGTCCAAATGTTCTAGTAATGTCACCGTGTCAGCAAGAGAAACAAAAAACAGCAAAAAATAATAAAAATAATGTTGATATTAAAAAAAAATCGATGAACTGCAAGTACTGAAATTAACTGTCAAACTTGTCAAGATGTTTGTGACAGATTAGCATTAAGCATAACACAAGGACTAAATTTAGATGCAGGTGCTAAGATTTGCACTCTTGAAATCTTGCACTTATAAAATAGTGCTAAGCCCCTTCACCCTTGCAGTCATCTATTCCAGGCAATAATTGCTGCCACACTGGTGGGGTGATATAATGCTTTGTAACAAACATCTGTTGATTTATCAAATCAGAGAATGAAATATTTAATGATGAGGTTTTTTTTGTTCTACTGACAGCGGTAATTCAAATGCAGTTGAGGTAAACATTTCAGAAGCCAAAAAGGTTTTAATCATACTGTAGTTTTTCCTGTGGATACAACTTAGGTGTGCAGAATAGTGTTGTCAAACATATTCAGCAGTTGGTTCCATATTTACTTTAAGACCGGTAACCATGAACACAGAGTAAGAGGAGGGTTGCACAAATGCTCTTTTTACATTTTGTGTTTAGGTTTTTCTTTTTCCCCAATTCACCTCTGCACTGGGGAGGGATTAGATGACTATGGGGGTTATTCACTATTGAGCCGAAGGATACATCATAGCTTCGGCTGATCCTTCGGCTCTCTTCGACTGCCGGAGCCCTTCGGTTCAGTAGAACAGGCTATTCACAATAGCCTGTACAGCAGCCGAAGTCAGCCGAGAGGCTCAGCCGAGCCGAAGACGTATGCTTCGGCTCAACTGAGCTGAAGTGACAGCCAAAGCAAGGCGAACGGCCTGCTGAAGGCCGGCCGTT
>NW_017306779.1:329151-352070 GCF_000935625.1 Nanorana parkeri | reverse complement strand
GACAGCTGGGCTGAGCCAGCCGTGATCTCACAGCTGGCTCCGCTCAGTTGTAATGACATATCAGTGCCCCCAAATGACCTGGGGTGCTGATCTGTCATTAAATAATAACAACTGGGTGGAGCCGGCCGTGACTTCATCCAGGTGAGCGGAGCTAGATGTTGAGCGGAGCTCAATGTCCCTGCTAGGTTCTGCCCAATTGTTTTTCTTTTTCCGGCATCTTTGCCTGGCATTTTTTAAATTATTTTTTCTTTTTCTCTTTTTTATTTTCTTTAAAATATTTTAATTTTTAATTTTAATTTGACTATTCACTAACTGCTGTTCGGCCCCTATCAGAATAGGGGTGAATGGCAGCGAGTGAGCTTCGGCCCAGATGTTGGATCAGCTAAGTCAAACTCTTTCTGCACTTCAGCTCAAACGAACATGCAGAGCATGTTTGGCTGACCGAAGGCAGCCAATGTATGGCTGATTTTAGCCGATGTATGGCTGAAATCAGCCGTACGGAGCAGAAGTGAATAGCCGAACAGTGTTCAGCTCACTTCACTTAGGCTAGGTTATTCACTCGGCTGCCATTGGCAGCTTTGTGAATAAAGCCCTATGAAAGGCATTTATCAAAACTGGAGCAGACAAAATCTGGAGCAGCTGCGCATGGCAACCAATCAGCTTCTCTCTTGTATTTTCAAACCTTAACTGAACAAACTGAAGAGAGAAGCTGATTGGTTGCCATGGTCAACTGCTCCAGGTTGTGACTGCTCCAGTTTTAAAAAAATCTCCCCCTTCCTGTGCTGGAGGCACATGAGGAACAGCCAGGGTGGCTAGGAGAGACAATGAGGCTGAGAGGGCCAGGAGATTATGAGGCTGAGAGAGCCATGAGGTGTGGCTTCAGATTCACACAGGTGTGTGGAAAGCCTCTAGGAGCTGCTGAATGGTAGTGTATAACTGCTGAGGATGGTACTTGTTGAGAAATATGCCAGAGTTCTGGAATTGGGACACCTATACTGTGTATAACAAGCTTGGGACAGTGAGACCGTTAATATTATTTTGCTGAAGATAAATTAATGTTATGTTTGTTATGCTGAACAAAGCTACTTCAATTCATAAAGAAAAAAGAAAGTGTCCTTTTTATGTTAAAATGGCTTCAAGGGTGGTCACTAAGTGCTCACCATTGTGCTAATATCCCCAAAATATCACAGTATTTTGACACTAGCAGCCATGCTCAACTTCACTGCTGCTGGTGTGCGCATCCCCGAACAGTGATGATGCACTCAATCTGGCTGCACCACACTGTTTGTATGTTGTAAAATGGCTTGTAAGATTCAAAACTGCATTGCGTTAACAATTCCACGCATACTATCCATTGTTCAATGTAGACCACTATGTGTTTGACACTACACCAACTTTACCCCTGGAAGGATAGTGGGTCATGACTTACAACCACCTATACTAATCCATGTCTCTCCCAAAATCACTGTCCTTCAGGTAATTGATGAAACCTCTTGCCAGGTGCGAGACATTCTTATAGTGGGAAAGATGCCCAATTCAACAGATGATCATGTATACAAGCCTTTAGGGATATCCCTCACCAAAACACTGGTTGAGTTCAAAATTGCAGTCACATCTGAAATTCTTATCTTTACTTCGGAGCTACACTTGATTTTAAGTGCTCCCGGAGCTGTTGGTTTTGTTGAATGTACATCTTCACCTTTATTAAGTAAAGTATAAACTTTCCTAGTAAAGATATCCATTATTCTAATGAAAGTTTTAAATCTAAGACCCCCGTGTCTAAGCTCAACATTTGATCATGTGGTCTGAAGTTATTTCACAGGAATACCTGCAGCTTTGCAGCCATTAGTAGATACATGAATGTGTCTATTCTCACAGGAGAATTCAAATGACAGCAATTAGAAAGAAAAATGACTTAAGCAGGTTATTATAGCCGAACTGGGATTTCTGCAAACTGTGCTAGTGTCATTTCCATTCTTTGTATGAACCACATGTTAGACAAAAGCTGGTGGCTGGTGAGTCATCAACTTTGAACATCTTCTCCTCTAAGTCATAAAAGCTCCAGAAATATGTTTGTATTATAAACCATGTCATCACTTAGATGAAGAAGAGACATAAAAAAGAATAAGGCTAGAATGCATAGCTTGCATCATGAGTTATCTGAAATAACATTACCTTTATGTAGAAGTGCTTATAAAGTCTCTGAATACTTCAGTGCACCTGGAAAATGCAATTTTGTTTGGCACTAGTCCAATTCAAGCTAATTTCATCAATGGATTTCTGCATTTGCTTTTGTATTATAAATAATCCACCCATATTAATATTTGCGCACACTGTAAAACATTTTAACTATGGTAGGGGTATAACCAACTGAGAATGAAGATCTAGAGAGACCAGCATAGATACTGCAGAATATCTTTTACGTTGGAAACATTCCGCTCATTCATTGCTGCAAATTAGAAACAAACTAAAGGGCACTGCCTATTCGGAGCTCTTGTGACATAAGACTGGATGCACAAATCAAGTGAAAAAGGAATATCGCAAAGATCTTCCCTTTCTGAAACCAATGAGCTTAACTTGTGAATATTGTATTTCTTAACTGTAACCTAAATTGAACTTAGAGAACTTAGAGTTACAAAAAAGCCATGTGTGCCACAGGGTGTCTATTATAACCTTTGTTAACCATTTTACACTTGCACCACACTCCTGTCCAATTCTTTGGCCACTAAGGAACTCATATTTGAAAGAAAAATTAAGTTAAGAGAGGCTTACACTTAAAGTTAGGAAAGTCAAACCCTTAGTAATGAAGTGAAAACAAATTCAGAGCAGGGTGCAAATTAAGGTGTTCTAAATAATAAAGCTGAAAGACGATAACTTGTAGTGCCTGCTCTTAGATAATAATTCCCCTTTTAATGGAGACCTGTGTTGGCAGGCTAGCACTGCTGTCCTCTACATCAAGTTGCCTTGCTCTAATGTGTATATAATGACGACAGAAAATCAGGCAAATCAGGAATTTAACTTAATTTACTGCATGCTTCTTCTATGTCAGTGATTCAAAAAGTACTGACGTCAAAGGCTTAGCATGTCAACCAAACAATTTACATATTAAATAGGTAGTCAGCCGATGTTTATTTTAAAAGACTAGCCGACAGGCTTGTTACAGGATACGTTTTAATAAAATGTCCTTATGTTGGTATTTGTTAAATATTTGATGGAAAGCAATACATTTACAAGGTAAATGATCATTTGCAGAGTATCATGATATCTGTTTTTCCCAGATGATCTGTATACTGTATATAATGAACATCTCAGAGCTCCTCATTGCTTCTCTGTCTACATATACTCTATAGGGCTGTTCAATTTGAAAGGGAATTTTCACTTTGAAAGGGAATTTTCACTTTGCAAAGTAAGCCCAATTTAGTTCAAGGAACAAAACCTGTATTTTTGCTTACACACAATTGGATGATGGAAGTTAGCGGAGCTTTACGTAATTCACTAAGCTAAGTGAAAACTTCCCTTGCAAAGATTCCATATTTGCCTTTAGTAAAGTGAACAGCCTATTTGTCTGTACTAAATCACCTGTTTGTGTATATACAGTATACGGTCTATATATTTAATTTATTCTTATTGCTTTTTTTTAACTTTTTCTCATTTGTGTGTTCTTCATTGTATTAAAGTACTGCACTTAAATTAAATCCATACTGACAATCTGAGTATCTGCCGAAGAAATGGCTCTGCAGTGTTTTGTCAAGTGGCTTGGTAAAAATGTGATGCCCGTGTAATAGAAATGCTGCATATCTCAACCCCTTATGCTTAGACTGGAAATAAATGCAACAGTGTAGTCAACTCTACAGGTGAAACTCGAATAATTAGAATATCATGCAAAAGTAATTGCAGTAAGTGCTGCAAAAGGGGCCCAAACCAAGTACTGAGTACATATGCATGCTTGTACTTTTCAGAGGTCCGATATTGTTCTATGTACAATCCTTGTTTTATTGATTGCATGTAATAATCTACCTTTTTGAGGTTGTGGATTTGAGGTTCTTGGGGTTTTCATGAGCTGTAAGCCATAATCATCACAATTATGACAAATCACGGCTTGAATTATCTTGCATTGCATGTAAAGAGTCTATCTCATATATTAGTTTCACCTTTTAAGTTGCATTAGTGAAATAAATGAACTTTGCACGATATTCTAATTATTCGAGTTTCACCTGTATATTACCTCCTGTGAAACGATCTCTCTGTTTCTTTTAGGGCAGCCTAATGGTACTCTAGATAGCAATGTTCTGTTAAATGTTGAGGTAAAGTGGATCAGCAGAATCAGATAGTCAACATCTGCTCTGGGGATTTATTTTCCTGACTCGTTCCTGATGTTTTCATAGCAAAGGTTTCTAGGAGAGAATTAGTGACCAGTGGTAATAACAAACTAACTGAAAAATAATCACAGGCATTAAGTAAAATAATACACATATGAGGCAAAGTCATAGCCTATTTCCTCAAGGGTGATGTAACACTTTAAATATTGTATTAAAAAACAAATAGCATCATATTTTTCTCTGCACTCTCCATGTGATCATAAAAATTCTGGCAAACACATTACTGCATGGTTTAAGAGACCCTGTTGACAGACCTTTTGTTTCAACAACAATCTTCCTAAGAGTTTACATGTGCATTTAAAATGACACTAAGCTCAGGAGTTAAATCTAAAAAATGCATTCAGGTTCCTTCACTATTAACAAAATTGTTACTTATTTATGTATCACTCAGCTGTAGATTTTCAAATCATCTCTGAATTGGTGCTGACACTGTCCTTCCTTCTGGAGGGTGGCTACTTTTGTTCCTCATGGTCCCTGTGAGTGTTGTAAAGTAGCCAAAACTCCAAGCTCACCCCCGTGATGGACTACAATGTCACATTTAGTTTACTCATTTATATTGAAATTCGAGTCCTTCATGGGAGCGAGCTTGGAGTAGTGGCTACTTTACAACACACCCAATGACCATGGGGAACAAAAGCAGTGTCAGCATTATTTCAGAGATGATTTGAGGATCCACAGCCGAGTGATGCACAAACAAGATACATTTTTGTTAATAGTTAAAGTACTTGAATGTATTTTTGAGATTTAACTTCTGACTTTAGTGTCACTTTAATGCATGTTAATTGCCTACAAATCCTCTATTGTGCAGACATTGAAAAGCCCTAAGACTGCTTCTGGGCGCCACCATCTTTGATGCAACCTCAGCAGTCTAAGCAGACTCAGAGCTGTCAGTCAAGTGACACTTTATAGTATTTCCCTTTCACTCTTCCCCCAGAAGCTGCATAAAAGTTTATGTAGGGAAGTGGGGAATGGGTGGAGGAGCTAGGTTGGCACATAAAATTAGCCCTGGCTGGCCACTGAAGAGGCATCTAGGCACTTCTGCATCCAGAAGTATGTGTGTATCCCACCTCAACCTAACCACTGAACCATCACATTCTCAAATAATTCATCCCCACACAGCTACCTCCTCATGTATCATTTCCCACTCCTCTTTTAGATTGTACGCTCTCAGGGGCAGGGCCCTCCTTGCCATCTTGTCTTGAATTGTATTGTGATTGTAATGTCTTCCTTATATTGTAAAGCGCTGCACAAACTGTTGGTGCTATATAAATACTATGTAATAATAATAATAAGAAGAATAAGTGTAAGTTGTTAAAAGCTTTTACTGACTAAATCCAAAAAAATATGCTTTTGCTTCTTTTTGAAGAAGCCACCCAATCACTTCTATAGCTCAGAAACTATGCTCCCCCAGTGTTGTGGGCTCACTAGAGTACTCTGTGAGCCTGGAACATCACCACTTTCAGCATGGAGAACCTAAGGGGGTTGAGCAACATCCATTTTCTAATCTCCTTTATGATCATCAATGAACTCGGAAGTGCTCAGCTCTGAGCCATGCACGTACATCATGTGATGCCATGCGCTCCGCCTCCAAGATCTCGATATAGCCGCCGCTCATTCGGCAAATTCATTTATATATGTCCGAATATAGTTTGCATATATTCTGACATGTAATACATTTGTGATTTTCATTGATTTGCAGGTTCATCAGAATCTCAATGCACATGCCTAATTATCATGGCGCCAGTTATGAATGAACAGGAAGTACTATACATCACTTTCTTTTCATTCATGATTGGGGCATAGTAATAGCTTACTATGTGCTCAGTTTATGAATGATGAGCATTCAGTACAGAGGCTTCCTGTCTATTCATAACTGGGGAGAGTTCTATGTGCTCTGTGCTTCCTGTTCATTCAGTGATGGGGCTGTAGAAAAAGAGATTGAGGACTCTTTGTCCTCAATCTCTTTTTATATTTCTAAAGGAAAATGTCAGGGGTGTGTTTAGACCCCAGATATTTCCTCAAAGCCCCCAACAGTAAAAAAAAAACCATCAAACATGGTTTAAAAAGAAATAAAACATAACCCCTTCACACATACACACATAACAGACACATACAACAGGGTGTGCCATATTGTGGTGTACATCATGCACATGCGTCGTGGTGCATGGTTAGAACACATCACAGTGCTTAATATTTTTCTTTCTTTTACTTTTTAATACAACATTAATTTACCTGTGTGGCAGTGCATGGCAAAGCGTTGCGACACATTCCCATGCATTGTAATAAGCTGTGTTGCGATTAAATGTATGCCTGCATGATTTTATCGCAACACACACCAACACAGCTCAAAAATGGCAATGCAGATCAGGCATTACCACAACACAGATTTTTAGCGTAAGTTACTTATTTACAGTTTTGTGTTCCTTTGTTTTTTTTTACAGCTTCGCAAAAAAGCACAATTTAAAATTGACAAATATTTGTATTTTTAACTCAATACAGTTTTATCTTTTAGATTTAGTCGGAATCTTGTAAATTATTATTTTTTGTGTGCGCTGATACTGGTTTTAGTATGTTTTTATGGATTTAAATGTGTATTTTTCAATTTTCTTTATTGATTTGATGAACTATTTGCACAATTATCACAGGACCTACAAAATTAGTAGCACCATCTTTTTATTCTACTAGCACTGTGCTTTCAGGAAATGTATGGTTTGGGGGCCTTTTACAAACTCTAAAAGCAGCAGTTGAAAAGGAAAAAAGAAGTAAACAAATTGCAAAAAATGGTCTGGCCAGCTGAGGTCAAAAGTGTTAGGCAGGGCTTGATAGTAAAGGATAAAAGGGGATTTTAGCATGTGTGCATAAAAAAAGGCCTGGCAGGGGAAGGGTTAAACATAAACTATTTATTATTATTATTATTTTTTTTTTTCTATTAATTAACTATTATTTATAGGATTCAGAAATGCTCTGATGTCAACCAACTGGAAACACATGTTTTGGCACCGATATTTTCTTCTTGCCTTTTTCAAACCAAAGGACATCATAATGAAGAGCTTCATGTTGTAGAAGAGCTCATTAAATTCTATGCAGAGATTTTTGATGTGAGTAACACATCTAAGATTTACACTCTTTGAGGTAATTACAATACAACATTGTAATCCACATATCTGTTTTACAGATTAGTGAGGTACAGCTAAAACAGATGGACATTGAAAACCGTTTCATTACCAAGTGGAATGATACTCAGGTAATATGCAGGAACCCAACACTATGTAACTATGTAACTATGTAACAGAAGTGCCATCATTTATTAACTTATGAAAGGTATGATACTGTAGATCTTCCTGTATACTGTTTCAGATTATATTCTTTTATATAAACCTGTGTGTCAGTTCACGTGAGGAACTTCTTTTTAAAGCTACAGTCGTACCTACTGTTTTGATATTTATTATAGGTTCCAATTCCCCAGACTGGTGACTTACTGCTTGATGTGTATTTGGAAAGAAAAGATCCCAACATGTGTGTTATTATTAAGGTAAGGTAAAAATCGAAACCTATTGATAATATCTATAGTCTTAATACAGATGGTGCAAACACAGGCTTCTTCTGATGATTCCCAAGGAACAGTACATATATCATAGTGATTTCACATGTTATAACACCAATCTGCATGTGTTATAGAGGCAGTATGGGGGAAGGCTTAAAGTGTTCTGCAAATAGTTGTTAAATTGTGCTTGAGCAGATAACGCTTGTTAGTAATATTTTGAATAATTGTTATATTTCTGTATTTATTAATTATTATAGCTTTGCAGTGATGCAATCCAAACCATTTAAAGTAATAGAAAGCAAAGGAAGTCAGTATAATATATGTTTTTAAACAGTGTACAGCATATCAAATAATTACTGAGAAAAATTCTAATGGGTTTCCCAGAAAGGCTGTAAAATATGTCAGAGTTTATCTTAATGATCTCTTTATGCAATATACATGAATAAAGATACATTGGACTGAGGATTAAGCTTGTCAATCCTTCTACTTCTTGTACATATGTCCCTAAAATACTTTTCTCATTTCTTTAAAGCACTGTTTTCCTAGCTGTAATTATTGTAAGGTGACTGCTACAATTCAGTGCAGACACCATGAGGTACAGATACTATGTATACCTTTTGCATTGCATCTTCAGCTCTTGTGGACTCCCAAAACTCAGGGTACTCTGCAAATGTCACCTTTCTCAAAGAAACTCAAGTGTTAACAAACACTCTCACACAGTCCTCCATTGGTTCTTCAAGGTGAAAAGTGGTCTTGAATGGGGAGCTGTGTGAAGTGGAAGAGAATGGGTATTGGATCGTCTTTTGACTATCTCAGAGAAAATCTAGACCTCCATATTAGTTTACCCTGAGGTTTGAGGGTCCTAAGGCATAGAGATACCAGTAGATGCCTGAGGGTTCCTGCATTGCATTGTTGTTGTCAGTATAGCAAGTATACAGTGCAAAAGGATTGCTTTAATTTTACATTGCTCTAGTTTTCAAAAGTTTGAGGTAAATTTAACAATTGTTAAGTTCCCCTAAAATTAATATTTCGATAAGGCTGGATGCTGGTAGACTGAATCCACTACTGTCTTCTAATGTCACTTGCAAAAGCAGGACACATTTTTAATATGTCTATCACAGGCTGCTTCTGCTTTGTTGTTTCTGTGACCCCATATGTTTGTAGCAGCATAGTTCTATATAATTAAAGTAAAACTCCACATTTTGTTTTATTTGTGATTAAATGCCCCATCCCCCTGTATTATTTTAAACATTTGCCAAGGTTTATTTACCCACTCCATTCTTCAGCAATCTCCCCAGCTTCTTCCTCAGTTCAGCCCTGGCAGTCTCTTTGGTCAGACTGACACTTACAATATTCTTCCCATTGCCTGTGAGCCTAACCTGTCATGTACATGCCCCCTGAGGGGCCCATCATCAGGAAGGCTGGGCTCACAGTACTCCAGGGCTAGACATGCTCATGTGTAATTACATGAGCATTGCTCAGTATAAGAAGATTGCCCACTCCCACTGCAACAGAGGAACAGAGGATGAAGAAGAAGTACTGGTGACATTATAACACCAACTAGTAGTATGCAGGAAAACGGGGGGTGGCAACGGGGTCAAAATCTCTGAAGTTCTGCTCTAAGTGGATGAATTACACATAATGTGAATGATTTTATTTATTTTTTACATACAGTGTAGTTTTATTTGTTGCCTGTTGTAATGGATGCAGAAGTTGGTTATACCTTGGAAAAAAAGAAACCATCGGATGATCGTTTATGAAATTTGATGTAATTCAGTAAAATATTACTGTGTGGACATGTAATCAGAAAACACTGTACAATTTGGTGAATAAATATCTTATGGTTATTGTTTTTAGGTGTCATCAACTTTGACTGCTGCGGAGTTAACCAGCTGTGTAGCTGGTATAAAAAATATCACTTTGTCTAATGAAATGTTCTGGACCGCATTTGAAGTATTTGAGAATGGAGAGCTGGGTGTGTTGCCTCTTTGTAATTTTCTATTTATTTTTGTTGCCAAATGTAAAGGGCTTTCAGCATATATTTGTCAGAAATATCACACAATGTACTTTTCCTAATAATATTTATTTTTGATTCTATGGACAAGGGTGTATTAAGGTCTATGGGGCCCTGATCAAAATATTGTGTGAACCCTCTCAATGCAAATCCACCCAATGCTTTTGAATGGAGATCAACCCTTTTACTGCCACAGATGTAGGGCTCACTCTGGAAGATAATTGCTTGCAGCAGGTTGTCCCATTGATTCTTACATCCACTTTATTCTCTGTGTGCTATAAGCACACAGTCACTTCAGCCTTAGAAATGTCCCTGGCATAATAGCTGTTTCTGATCCTGTCCACCGGAGAGCTTTAGGTGGTCTTGCCACTTTTTCTTGTTCCAAACCAGGAACACACTAGACCACTAAGACCAGGATACAAGACATCAGACGCTACTGCACAGGGGACCTTCAGATATTTCCACTGCTACCCTAACTGTGAGTTACCCCCATTTTCTTTACATAGAATATATTGCATGAAAGCAACTTGCACCCCTAAAAGGTAGTAGCGCTCCTTAGCCTTGTTAATTCATCCCAAAGATGTTCTATTTGGTTGAGGTCAATTTCCTCCACCCCAAACTCGCTCATCCATGTCTTTATGGACCTTGCTTTGTGCACTGGTGCGCAATCATATTAGAACAGGAAGGGGCCATCCCCAAACTGTTCCAACAAAGTTGGGAGCATGAAATTATCGAAAACGTTTTGGTATGCTGATGCCTTAAGAGTTCCCTTCACTGGAACTAAGGGGCCAAGCCCAACCCCTGAAAAACCACCCCACACCATAATCCCCCCTCCACCAAACTTTACACTTGGCTCAATGCAGTCAGGCAAGTACCGTTCTCCTGGCAAAAGCCAAACCCAGACACATCCATCGGATTACCAGATAGAGAAGTGTGAATTATCACTCCAGAGAACATGTCTCCACTTCTCTAGAGTCCAGTGGCAGCGTGTTTTACACCACTGTATCTGATGCTTTGCATTGCACATTGGTGATGTAATGCTTGGATGCAGCTTCTCAGCCATGGAAACCCATTCCATGAAGCTCTCTACGCACTGTTGTTGTGCCAATCTGAAGGCCACATGCATTTTGGAGGTCTGTAGCTATTGACACTGCAGACAGTTGGCGACTTCTGCGCACTGTGCACTTCAGCATGTGCTGACCCCGCTTTGTCATTTTATGAGGCCTACTTGATCACTGAGACGGTGGCGCTGTAATCACAGCGCCACCTGTCTCAGCGGTCACTAACTGCAGCTTCTGTCACAGCTTCTGTCATAGA
Source organism: Nanorana parkeri (assembly GCF_000935625.1). Classification (NCBI taxonomy): domain Eukaryota; kingdom Metazoa; phylum Chordata; class Amphibia; order Anura; family Dicroglossidae; genus Nanorana; species Nanorana parkeri. The sequence continues at coordinate 340,816 of NW_017306779.1, read as the reverse complement.
AGCTGTGTCAGAAGCTACTGTCTGTCGAGTGCTCCATAAGGCGCGCTGGACCTCCCTGCGTCCTATGGTCCGGCGCGTCTTATGGACCGCAAAATACGGTATATAACAATTCATACATTAAACAGGGATGCACAAATCCCAGGAGCCCCATAGCCAATGCTCCTCAAAAATGACAACTGCCTCTAACTTTTGAGTTTTTCTCTAGTCTAGTCTTGGAGGTAGAAAAGTACCAGTACTTGTACTTGTACCAAGTATGGCACTTGGTATCTGAACGTCCCTAGCAGAAACTCATAAGTGCTGTATATGTTGGAATTATTTTTCCTTAAAATTCTTTAAAGATGAAACCTGATGTTGCTATTGTCAACAGCCCCTTTTTTGTTATTTGACAGTGGGTCCAGGATGGGTGAAGAGTTGCCCATATAAATGAATACACCGTTTTGTACAGGTTACCCTTTTGTTACTAATCACAATTTAGGATTATTACCTTGAAAAATAACAAATAAGAAATGTCATATTGAAAATCAGACTATAAATGGTTTGCCAGTCGGCAGCCTGCAAAAGAATAAGAGCTGACTGTGTTTCTCTTGAGCTGTAGGGACTCTTGTTACCAGTGCCATATTTAGACATTTAATTAAAACCTGACAGGACTTCTAACCCCTCACCACTCTATCCAAAACTAAAAACATTTGATTTGGCTTTAGATACACTTTAACAACTACGTTTTAACTGTAGAGATCAATAAACTGTAGAAACTAAAACATGTATTGACTGATTTATATTGAGTAATTTTATTCCGTCACAAAATAAAACAAAATCAGTCCATAAATTTTATGGTTTGGGACTTCCCCCTTTAACCTGCCAGATGCGACAAGATGGGTCAAAAAGCAAATGATGTAAATGTAACTCAGAGTTTAAATTAGGCATATACGTGCCTTATATTATCTACAACATTATGTTCCACTAAAGATCATATATTCAGCACAGCTCTAATAAAAAGCTATACAATATGGATACTTATTAATAATGTCATAAAATATATTTTATTTTACAGAACGTCCCATGCATTTTAAGGAAAATGTATTGGAAACAGTTTTAGGATGGAGCATGCTTCCTGACCCTGGAAGTGCATACCTACTTGTAAAGCCTTTTATCACCGTTGAACATCTTATTAATTTTGGTAGGTTACATTTTTCTTCATTATAAATTAGAATTAATTCAAAAAATGCAAAGATTAGAGCAATATAACATGTGTAGAAACCCATAACAACTTTTCAGATTAAAGTTTACTCTAGCTAGATGAGCAAATTTAGATTTGTGATTGATATTGGTTGCCTGCATTTGCATACTGCTTGTACCCTTATTAAATCCCTCACATCTGCAGATATACAGAATCCTTACTTTTTACTATATCTTAGACACATTTACATGGTGTACTGTATGCTGATGTAATGCATATTACATGAATTATTTTATCCAGTCATCATGTGAATTAAATTAAAGGGTAAAGCTGGCCATACAGACCCTAAAAATCTTTTTATAAACTTTAATAATGTCATCAGAGACTTGACAATTTTTTTAAAATTACATTTGATTTAAATATTACATTTTGATGAATGGAGTCTCCCAAACAAAAGCCATATTCACTGTTAGCACTTAGTCCTTGTAATGCTGGGGGTTGCCCCACTGCAAGGGTTAACAATAATTTTTCCCTGAGTTATTCATTAAGCATTTTTTCTAGGCTGCACAGTATTTAAGCATTTTTACTCAGCTGTATTTTGCATTTTGAATTGTAGTGGTTACATGCATAGTGGACCGTGGCTTCCTGGAATGCAGGCAAGCGTTTATAAATTTCCTTCCCTGCCTCCGCTTGTGTGCACTGCCCAGTGCATGCACCATCTGGAAAAATGCTTGTATTTTATACAGCTGGCTATGACTGTTTACATACAAGCATTCAGGAGGCTGTGGAGCTGCCTAATTGCTTGTATAATGCATGGAAATGTGCGCCCTTCCCTCCACTGCCGGCGATCCTGGGCTCCGCTGTGCCTCGTGCGGGCCTGGGCCTGGCATGGCAGCTCCGGGACTGAAGATCAGTGAGAAATCAGCACACGATCTTCTGCTGATCTCCCTCTGGTGTCTGAATGTAGAAGTAATGTGTATTACATCACTTCCATATTTAGCTGTCATTTAGCTTCCACATTTTTCCGGAGAGAAGAGGCTGGTGAAACAGATCTTTGCTTCATCAGCTTATATGGGGGTTCCTGGGTAACATTAGGGTTCTTAAAGACCCCTGATGTCTCCATAAAGAGGACTTGTCACATCCTCTTTGCTATTACATAGGGTTTTTTTTAGCCCCCTATGTGATAGCAATAAAGTTGATACACATGCAAACATGCACCCGGTGTGTCTACATGTGAATATGACGATTGCACCCATTGCACCTCACATGTTACATATCACCGTGAACATCGGAGCATGAGCAATAATTCTAGGGCCCTCAATCACTGTTAACACTAAACTGATGAGCACTAAAAGCTTTTAAAGCATCACCTGTGGCCAATTTTGGATATCGTTGTTTTTGGAATTTCGTGGGCATGCTCAGTTATAAAGATTGAAATGTTTGGTGTCTATTTACCCAACGTGACCCCGTCTTTTACATTTGCTCAAACATGTGGGTAATAATAAATATTTGATAACATAATGTAGGGAAAACATTTTTTTTTCAAATTTTTCAGTACTTTTTTCCTTATATAGTAAAAAATAAAAAACTCAGGGATGATTAAATACCACTAAAAGAAAGATCTATCTGTCCCCCCAAAAATAATATAAAATTAATTTAAGCACAGCATTGCATGACTGAACAAATGACAGTCAAAGTACTGCAGTGCTGAATACTGAAAAATGGCCAAACAACATTTTTTTGTGTTATTTTTTTAAATTATTATTTGAATTTTTTTGTTAGCTTCTTTATTTTTTTTAATGCTGTTGGCTGTTAACATGCTCACAGTTTTCCCTCTCGTGTGCGCGCTGAGTGCCGCACATGAGAGGGGGAGGGGCAGGACGTCTTAAGACGCCCTCCCGCTCCTAGAAGACTCCCGTCCGGCCGTTCACAAACGGAAGGTGGTTAAACTATTTTACTAGGCTTAACTCATGGTTGACCCAAAAGTTCATCTCTAGTAAAAACTGGTCAGTATTTTTTTCATTCTGTGTCTCATTAGAGAGATTCTCATTCACTTTTAGTACTGTAGACTAAACATTAAGTGAGAAGATGTAAGGGAAACCCCCTTTTAGTCAATTGTGGGAACTAGTGTCCCCATTGGAAGATCCCCCCTCTATTCCTCTTCAGGTGGCAAATCTAAATTTTGCATTTAAAAAGAGATTTTGTGGCGCTAAAAACCTCTACTGTGTCATAAACGAATTAACTAGAAATAGAAACCGTGACTCACATATACTGTGATTTGTGCAAATAATCTAAAAGTGAAAAAAATCTCTCCTCTAGAGATATCAATACACAATGAAATCTGTGAATAAAGAAACCTATAGACCTGGGTGGCCCTCAGGGATAGTGGTAACTAAATAAATAAATATTTATATTTAATGTGAACACTGACCAAAAAGGAAAAACAATGGTGACTCAAATAAATTAATAAATATTAAAGTGTACAGTCACTTTGTGCAAGTGATACATAATTAAATGACCCCTGTCTGATTATACAGACCTCTCCACTTATGTAAAAATACTGGTGATCAAAATGAAAAACAAACAAAACAATTCAATCTAAGTTCATATGGTGATAAAAAAGTTTTTGATAAACGTTATGCACCAATAGTGGATACACCAGCACATTATTTAAGAGATTGGAGGACGTTTATCAAAAACTTTTTTTATCACCATATGAACTTAGATTGAATTGTTTTGTTTGTTTTTCATTTTGATCACCAGTATTTCACGGTTTTTCATAAGTGGAGATTTTTTTCACTGTTAGATTATTTGCACAAATCACAGTATATGTGAGTCACGGCTTCTATTTCTAGTTAATTAGTTTATGACACAGTAGAGGTTTTTAGTGCCGCAAAATCTCTTTTTAATTTGTTAGGACTTTCTCAGTCTACGATTGTGGCTGCTTTATTCCTCTGATAGTTCATCCATAAGCGCAGATTAACAGTGTTCAAAATGTTGCATTTGCCTCACTTTCAGCGAGATTGGTGATCAAGACAAAAAGTGAGAGCAAATCTCCTTATCAAGGCTACAGACATTAATAAAAACTTGACAATGGTTCTAACTTCTTGTCACTTTTGTTTCAGTTACAAGTTATGAAATATAAAGACATGCCATTATTAAATAAAATACATATTTATAATTTTAGCTATTTTATTTTAATGTTGACTTGCAATGATAATGTACACAGTTAGCCCTTAAAAGCCACTTAGCTTTAAACTTTCATCAGTTTAGAACAGTCTAGAAATTTAAAAAAAATATTGCTTTTTTGTTGTTTCTGTTCTTGGCACATAGCTTGTTGCTTTTTTAAGTAAACTTGAAAATGTTAACTTAATGAAATATACATTTCCTGATTAGTATTAATAAGGCATTTATATTAATTTTACTTCAAGGCTTTTTCATTTCAGAGAGCAAGAATCAAATGATTAGAAATAATCAATAATGTAATAGCTGACTCATAGCTACATAAATGTAAAAATGACAACATTTGGCTTTAAACACACTATTTTTGCCATTTGTTATTTGATATGTTTCTTTGTTACTGAGTAACGCATTAATAATTTCACAGAACATCTGTGTACTGTATGACTGACAGGCTGAAAACAATGCAGGTCTTAGTATATTATTTCAAATTTAAAATGACTGCCATGTATAACTGTAAACCAACTTGGATGTTAAACTGTAATTGAAAAAAAGGATTTGAAAGCAGCTAAAGTGGTAAAGCATTTATTGAAAGTGTATCTAAAAGTCTTTATTAAATTCTGTTCTTAGCATGCTTTTACTCTTATGGGATAGATTTCCCTGTATTCAATTCACTTGTGCCTACAGCTCATTCTTACCTACGGATCAATGATATCCAAGAGGCTTTGACAATTACGCGAATGCCTTAATCTATCAAGACTTGACAGAGACCTAGCAGACCCAAAGGACAAGTAAAGTCCACAGTTCTACTAGTAGTGCAGATATTATTTTAGAGCTACTTTTTAAAAACAAAAACACTGCTGAAAGTATGTGGCAAAGTAGTTGTATTGCAACTGTAAACCATAGACAATTCACTGTACAACCACAACAATGCTTAATGTAAACCCATGGGCTAAATTTAATTCAATCATCTGGGGGTCCTACTTGTAACCACAAGGCCCACTTGGGTGGAGGCACTGCTACTACAGTTATGTTACAGTCCCAAACTCCCTCTTAGGAGAAGATTTCCAATTTACCTACAGGTAGGTAGCGGTAGCTGATTGGAGAGGGTCATATCACATCACCCCCCTACCGAAACAGGGCTACAATACTATAATCTTTAGTTCGTGTATTTAATTTTGCAGTTATGAAAATATATACAGCTAAATTGAAACACAAGTCTGATGAATGTTATATCATGCTTTAGTGGGTGGTACTAATGTTTAGGCTGATGGAAGAAGAAAAGGTATTTGCTGGGCTTAAAAATAAGTGATTTTTACCAGTGTGCTAAATGTTAACTGGTATTCTAAAGAATAAACAAGTAATGGGAGTTACAGTATTGTGACAGTATGCAATGAAAAGTGTCTTCTACTACCCTTAACATAACATGTTAAGTCAGACGTTTTTAGAACTGGTAGTACACGGTAAGTGGTGATGGGAGGAGGACGAGCTAGGTGTCTCCCCCCCCCCCCCCCCCCACTGGAATGCCAATTTAGTCACAATGATGAAGCAATGGACATTACAACATTGTTTGTTTGCTTACTACAGCTTTGTGGTAAGTCTATCACAGCAACGCAGCAGCTATTTCGCCGATAATTCAATGTTGAAATCAATGTTCAATGTTGGTTGACATGGGGCTGTTCCCAGTCGCAATACGGTCCTCAGGTTTGTTAAAAAAAATTCAGAACAACCGGAAACATTTTTGTTGCTCGTAATCTCTCACATTGAGCTGTTGAACAACCTGCATTTTGTATGGATGGAATTATATATAAAACATTCCCATACTAGGACCTTTTTTTTTATAATGAAATAACACTGGCCATAGGTGCGTTCAAATGTGAAGCCACAACCTGACCACTCTCAGTCATCTGCATCTTCCAGACATGTCCCAGAAAGGAACAATTGCCTCAGGAGTTATAATATAGTTTCCTTACATTTGTTTTTGCATGATCTGCCCATAAAGGACCAATAAAAAAGCTGAGATCTTTCACTAAAACAGATCAGAAACCTATCACCAGTTTTACTCATATTTATAGAATAACACTGCAAAGCAATTCATACGCAGGAATAATGCCCTTATTATGCTCTGTACACAATCTACTGTACATTTACACCAGCTCTAACAACACACTATAATAAGCAACTGCTCACTATAAAAAAAATTTAGAATCATTATCTGCATATGTTACATTCTATCTCCTAGTGGCACAAATTATTAACACTCCAGCTGGACAGTACACCTTCTGATCACTCCAATTTGATCTAATGTAAGGCACAAAACCCGAAGTGGAACTAATCCAATTTATAATCACATACAGGCAAAAATATACACCTTCCTGGACATAAAAAGCTATTGGATTTCTCTCCAGATCAATTTACTATGCTTCTCGTGTCCACATTAATTGACATAGCCCCATGTGTCTCCACGAGAAATATACTCTATATGACTTATCTCTGTTAGACATGCAGCTTTTCCTGTATCTGTCATCACAAATTCATTTAGAAGATTATATCACATCTTGACGGACATTATGGTAACAATGGATTTTTGTTCTTCAAACAGCTTGAATTTTTTAATAATCCCAGAAAGAACGCTTTAGCAGGCCTGTATTATATCCATCTTATTGATCTTCACGTGCCTGAAATGCTAATATATTCTAGGCAGTCACAGTGGAAATTTTCAAGGACCAATACCTATTAAAATCATCTCTGATTTAATTTTACACTTTCTTATATAGTCTTTTTTACGGTCAGTTACAGGTTTTTGCATAAACATATGGCGTTTAATGAATACAGGGAACCTGGATATTTGATGCACATAACAGCAGCAACTAGTGAGCTTATTAAACAGTTATTTATTCTGCAGCCAATGACCACTTTTCAGCCATTTGCTCAATACTTTTATCATGGATCACCATTTATAATGTTTCTTTTTACAGTGAATTAAAGAATTAATGTGACACTAAACAGAGGAGTTAAATCTTAAAAGTGCATTAGAGTACCTTTACTATTAACAAAACTGTACCTCATTTGTATATCACTCAGCGGTAGAGCCGCTCCAAGCTCACTCCTGTGATGGACTATAATTTCAATATAAATTAGCTAACTAAGCGTGAGATTGTAGTCCATCACGGGTGCGAGCTTGGAACAGTAGCTAATCTCCAGCACAAACAGGGACCATGCGGAACAAAATAAGCAGCCACCCTCCAGAAGGAAGGACAGTGTCAGCACAAATTCAGAGATGATTTGAGGATCTACAGCCAAGAGCTGCGGAGTAAACCTAAAAATACTAATTTCCAATGCTTATCAGCCCTATCTAGTGACCATATTACAGTACTACATTATATTTCATTATATTTTATTAACCTGAAAAGAAAATATACTAAGAATGTTCCATTTTGGAACTATAATCTTTAGAATGTTTTTTGGGGATATATAAAAGTGTTAACTTTATTGTAAATACTCTTATTGATGTGTGCTCATGTTTTAAAAAACTTGTTTTGATGTATAGCAAGTAGTTATACAAGGGAATAGGCATATTTGTGCATTGCATATGTAGGTGGTACTTCCTGGCTGTTCCTTGCCATTACTTTTATCTCACTATCTTTCTCCCTCCCTGAAATTAGTAGACTTTCTGAAGTCACTAATGAAACATGCACAACGGTCATTGCAGTAGCCTAAGAGCAAATATTCCTAGCCTGCTGAGGCTTTAGATCACACAAGTAAGCTTGACAGTTTTTATTGGCAATTTGTATCAACAAGAAAATAGTAATATGTTTGACTAACAATAATGTGATTGATATAGCTGACATGTACCTGTGATTCATGTGAAGTAGGATATTTAGTGATAGGTCCACTTTAAAGGACCTCTAACAAATGTAAGTACACATTGAGCCTTCCATAACAGAAACCATGAGAAGAACATTAGGGAGATTAATAAAAAAAAAACTCCCCTAAATTTAGTCATACCATTTTGTTCTTGAGTATTTTGCTAGTGTATCTTCTTGGATAAAGTAAGGTTTAAAGTAAATGCAGCAAATATTATTGAAGTATAACGGCAATTAAAGAAAAATACCAGTTAAGTGAGCTTTAATCCGTAATGTCTCAAGATCACCTCTAATTATGCCTTTATACTATTCTCACTGTATAAATACACTTTCTGAAGGAATAGTTTTTACTTAAATATCTTAAATCAGTGGTAGAGGGCAGAGAGAACATCACCTTTTGAGGCAGAGTACACGTTTCTGAAATCTTAGAAACAAAATTGCCTTAGAAGTAATTTCTGCATTTTTCAGCTCACAAGTTTTAGGGAAAGATATCATGCTACAGCAAGGATGAAAATATTATAATAATTGTATAGCAGGAGCTTCTAATTCAGCATGTATGTGTGGAAGATTCTAGAGGTACAGTCATATGAAAAATTAACTACACTACTTGGAAGTTGAAAATTTGTTCAACATATTTGAACCAACAAACATTAGATTTGTATCCAAACAGTGCCTACAGATAAAGGCAACAATAAAACACAAGAAAAAAAATTATTTAAACTATTGATTCCACAAAAATATAAGAAATGGTAATGGTGTACTGTGGTAAAAGTAAGCATACCCTTGGCATCAGAAGCTGGTATTGCCCTCTTCAGCAGGGATGACTTCTTGTAGACATTCGCTACAACTGGCCACCAGTCTCTGACACCTGAAATGTTTGACCACTTCTTCATGAAATGTCTTAAGTTGCAAGATATTTGTGGGTTTCCTTGCATTATCTGCCTATTTCAAAAGCCCCCTAAAAAATTCAATAGGAATCAAATCAGGGTTTAGGGCAATCCATAACCCTTCATTTCTTCTGATCTATTCCTTGGTAAATGTTCTACCATGCTATGAATCATTATTGTGTTATAAGACCCATTTGCTGTTCAACCCCAACTTTTGGAAAGATAGCCTCACATTCTCATCAAGCATACTTTTATATGATGCAGACTGTATAGACCAGATGACTGCAAACTGCCCTGTCCCTGAAGCAGCAAAACAACCCCAAACTATAACATATCCACCACCATGCTTTACAGTTGTTATAAGGTTCTTCTCCTAAAATGCTTTCTTCAGTTTAAAGCAAAGATGTCCACTGTTACTCTGACTAACTTTATATTTGGCTGATAAACACATTATTCCAGAACGCCTGGCTTTTGCCTTTATGTTCAATGGCAAACTTTAGTCTTGCTCTAATGTTATTTTTGCTTTTTCTTAACACACCTCTCAGGCAGGTTAAATTGGAGCAATTTCTTTCTGGTATGTAGATCAGGGATGAGGTGTGGGTTTGCTGTTAAGTTGGGTTCTTGGTGAGCTTTGCATGTTTGTTATTCACGCAAAGTGAGAACTCATGGGCAAGTTTGTCCAGTCCCCAGGAGCAAACCCACCTTCCTGTAGAGAAGTGAAACATTTAGCCATGGTATTACTACTGCTGCTAAATGTTACACCTTCCCCTCAGGCTTGTATGGTTCATGCCAGGACCTTTGGATCTGGTAAGCATTTTAAGTCAGAACCCAAGCAAAAACAAAAACATGACAAAGACATGGCATGACATGGGGTCCCCCTCAAAATTCATTAGCAGTGAGTGTGTGCCCCCACAAACTTTACCAGGCCACATTACCTCAATATGAGGGGGTGCCTTAACAGGGGAGACCCCCGCTGACAACACATGCTGCCTTTTAAAGTGACATTATACCCTCCCATTTTTTCCCCATTGTAATGCTACTTTAAGTACTTTACCTTAAATGATGGCTCTTGGTCCGATCATCTTCTCCCTTCCACTTGTTTCCAGCAGTCCCTCCAGCGTTGGTGTCAATCTCTGATCCAGCGCAGACTGCTGTCTCTTCCGTCCCATGGAGCCTGCATTCACTTCGACTGAGTCTCTCCTCCTCTCCCCATTAGTAATATAGACTGCGCATGCACCCACCCACCCACATCATCCTCCTGCACGGCCGTTCGGAACCTGTGTACTGCAGCCGGGAGTGAGAGGTGGAGACAGAGGTAAGTATTTACCTGTTTGGTAACTTTTTTATTGTTTTAATGTTTTTGCAGTTATCTAATGCTTGCTAGCAGTAGATATATGTAAAAAAAACCACAGAGACTTTAATTCAACTTCAAATAATATTAAAATCACTGCTCCCAGCCAAAATATTTTTTTAATTTTTTTTTATTACTTTGCTACATGTCACCAGAGTATTGCCCAGCTTCCCCTGCACTTTGTTAATCCTTTCCCAATTAGTCTGGAAAATGGAGAGAATTGATTTTCAAGATTGAACCTCCTAATGACCTAATGTGGTTCACATTAAAGTTAACAACTGGAGAACTTTTCAGCATGTTTGCTGAACACATCTGCAAATCGAATCCAAGCATGTTTACTAGACATGTGCACTGCCAAAAAATTTGTTTCGTTTTGTTTTGTTTTAAATTCGGATTTGTGTTTTTTCGTTTTTCGGGATTCGGGTGTGAAAGTCAATTCGGATTCGGACGAAATTCGGGAGCAGTAGGTCGAACGTTCGTTTCGGTTTCTGTTCTTATTCGTTACGTTCGTTCGTGACATTTGAGGGGGAAAAAATATTTTTCTCCTTCTCTAATGTCACTATGCTCCAACGAGCAAAACGAATAAGAAACGAAGAAGAACCGGGGGAAAAACGAACGTTCGAACTACCGCTACCGAATTTCGGAAATGGAAATTCAGATTCGTTTGCATTCGTTATGTCTGGAATTCGGAATTCGGATACATCCGAATGTCCGAATTTCTGAAAATTTGTCCGAATTTCGATTCGGAACGAAACGAATCGCACATGTCTAATGTTTACCCAATGATGACATTGAATTTGACTACTTGGTGAATATGGCTGGCAAAGTCAAACTTGCCTTTGCATTTTAATACTTATTATCAATACTCATTGAAATCTATTAAGGTTTTGTTTTCCTTTATAGCAGTGGAGTTTTAATGTGAACCTGTGCCCAGACTATACACACTAATGTACCAGCATATTCTAATCAGTAAAAGCACTTTCTGTTGCTAAATGCACTGTGAAGAAATGTATCTTCAAGGCTTACAACAAAGGTACTGGAATCTCAGCAATATTGTAGGGAGAGTAGAATCTTGGCAGCCTGCCAGTTCTCTAATGTAAAGAAACAGCAGGTGTTTCTAAGCTATTAGAAGTCAACTGAAACCTCACATTATAGTCTATGTTGTGATCTTTAAGAATTAATTACTTTACAATAAATGCAGTTA